>NW_024416457.1:0-2129 GCF_014898765.1 Herpailurus yagouaroundi | reverse complement strand
GGGGGGAGCTGAGCCCGCAGGGGTGCTCGGAGAGGGGGGAGCTGAGCCCCTAGGGGTGCTGGGAGAGAGGGCGGTCTGACCCCAAAAGGGTGCTGGGGCTGGGGTCTGACCCTGCAGGGGTGCTCGGAGAGGGGGGAGCTGAGCCCGCAGGGGTGCTGAGAGAGAGGGGCGTCTGACCCCACAGGGGTGCTGGGGGGGGTCTGACCCGCAGGGGTGCAGGGAGAGGGGGAGCTGACCCCTAGGGGTGCAGGGAGCCCAGAGAAGAAGACAGACTCCAATAGCCCAAACAAGGGGGAGGAGGCGGAGGGGGGAGGGGCAGCGCTCCTTGGAGACTCTGCTCAGGGACAGCAGCTCCGTCCTGGGGGAAGAAAGGACCAGGAAGGAAGGCGCGTGTACAGCGTTCAGCCCTGTTTCTGTGAGGAAGAAGAGCAGACAATACGAGCAAACGTGCTCCACGTGGTGTCCACATAGCACCATAGTGACCGGGGGGAGTCGTGGCTCGAAGGTGCGAAGGTGGCTGAGTGCAGGTGTGTTTGCAACTCTTTGTTTTACAAATTATCTGAAAATAATGTGTCTTTGTAGCAATAAGGATGACATGTAAAAAACCATCTTGTTTCTCTTGGGTAGGGAGAGTGACAGGGGACCGGCCTTTGGTCTCTGCCTCCTGGCTCTTTGTCGCTTGAACCCATGGGGACTCAGACACGTCACGCAATCCATCTGATTGGGGTTCGTCGTTTGTAAATGCAGAAAATAAGCGCACCTTCTTCCGACGTTCGAGGAAGGCTTGCAGCGAAGTCATATCCAGGCAGTTCCGGGCACACTGTGCGTGCCCCCCGACTCGCCATGACCGTGAGCTAGTTTTTTTGAACATTGTTATTTTGTGGCCAGAAGCATCGCTCGAGAGGCAGGAGCTTATGTGATAATGTTGCTGATTCACTTCATGATGATCTTCCTTATTGGGAAGCGCGTCCCAACTTCTCTGTGGGGAGTGGGCTGCCCGCCCCCTCTCCTGTCTTCTGGGGAGGTCTGATGCTGTTTTGCTGTAACTCGGAGTCTGGCCCCGGATTGGATTCCGGGTCAAGCACAGCCCCATTTTGAGCCTGTGGAGACCTGGATCTGTGTGCGTTTGCAGAGCGAGGTTCCCCGGCAGGACAAAGGCCTGCGTCTGAGGCAGGGGGCAGGTCACAGCGGCCGGGGGATCCCAGCTCCAGGCGTGGACAGTTCTAGATCCCAGATCCTTCACGGAGGAAAGTCCCACGGCCGCTGAGCCTTAACTCTAAATGACTGACGTGTTCCCACTTCTGAAATGGATGCTTCTTGTGTTCTGTATTTGCCGTTGAGTGATTTTCAGCTCCCTGCACACAGGCTGCCGAAAGGAAAGCTTCGATGGCTTCCCACTTTCCGTGTATTTGCCCCGAAGCGGTGAAACCTCAGAGGTGCCAAAGACCTCGTACGAGCAGCACGAGACTGCTGTGTGAGGTATTTTTTTCATAAAAAAACCAAAAACCCGAACAAACCCAAACCTGTGAAATCATTTCTCTTTACTTGTAGCGTGCCCGCACATATTGAAAAGCCTTGCGTGTGAGGGAAGGGGTGCAGTGAGCGGCCGTGGTCCTGCCCCCACGCCCCCCACCCCTCCACAGTTCCCGTGCGCACAAACCACGCTCTGAAGACCCAAACAGACAAAGCTCCCTGGAGACAGGACTCCAAACACAGCAGACACAGCAGCCCTGTCACGAAGAGACTTACCAGGAGCATCCATCACGGGGTCATTTTCACTGAAGGCCTGGCAATTATTTCAGCTCTGAGTTTTTTTTTTTTTTTTAATTTTTTTTTCAACGTTTATTTATTTTTGGGACAGAGAGAGACAGAGCATGAACGGGGGAGGGGCAGAGAGAGAGAGAGACACAGAATCGGAAACAGGCTCCAGGCTCTGAGCCATCAGCCCAGAGCTCGACGCGGGGCTCGAACTCACGGACCGCGAGATCGTGACCTGGCTGAAGTCGGACGCCCAACCGACTGCGCCACCCAGGCGCCCCTCAGCTCTGAGTTTTAACGCGGCTTGCGCCAGAACGAATTCCGTAAATCCCAGACATGCCCATGTTGGACGGGAGGCAGTGTGGTTTTCC
>NW_024416456.1:0-13125 GCF_014898765.1 Herpailurus yagouaroundi | reverse complement strand
CTTCTGAGGGGAATTCTTCCGCTTGGTCATTTTGGATAGTCCCTGGCGTGGTGAGGACCTGCAGGGCACTTCCCCTGTGCTGTGGTGTATAACTGGAGTTGGTGGGCGGAGCCGCAGTCAGACCTGATGTCTGCCCCCAGCCCACCGCTGGGGCCACAGACTGGTGTGTGCCTTCTCTTCCCCTCTCCTAGGGGCATTATTCACTGTGGGGTGGGGTGGCCTGTCTGGGCTACTTGCACACTGCCAGGCTTGTGATCCTGGGGATCTGGCATCTTAGCTGGGGTGGGTAGGCAAGGTGCACAGGGGCAGGAGGGGCAGGCTTAGCTCGCTTCTCCTTAGGTGATCCACTTCAGGAGGGGCCCTGTGGCAGCAGGAGGGAGTCAGATCCGCTGCCGGAGGTTTGGCTCCGCAGAAGCACAGAGTTGGGTGTTTGCGGGGAGCGAGCAAGTTCCCTGGCAGGAACTGGTTCTCTTTGGGATTTTGGCTGGGGGATGGGCGGGGGAGATGGCGCTGGCGAGCGCCTTTGTTCCCCACCAAACTGAGCTCTGTCGTCCAGGGGCTCAGCAGCTCTCCTTCCCTTTGTCCTCCAGCCTTCCCGCTTTCTGAGCAGAGCACTTATGACCTCCCAGCCGCTAAGTCGCGCTTGCTGTCGGAACACAGTCCGTCAGGCCCCTCCACTTTTTGCAAGCCAGACTCGGGGGCTCTGCTTGGCCGGCGAGCCGCCCCTCCACCCCGGCTCCCTCCCGCCAGTCCGTGGAGCGCGCACCGCCTAGCCCCCCTTCCTACCCTCTTCCGTGGACCTCTCGTCTGCGCTTGGCTCCGGCGACTCCGTTCTGCTAATCTTCTGGCGGTTTTCTGGGTTATTTAGGCAGGTGTAGGTGGAATCTAAGTGATCAGAAGGACCCGCGGGAGCCCAGCGTCCTCCTACGCCGCCATCTTCCCAGGGTCCTAAAGTTGTTTTATTTAAAAATCTTAATCATCTTTATCATTTTAAAGTGTAAATCTCGGAGTGTTAGGTATTATGCAACCAATCTCCACAATTCTTCATCTTGCCAAACTGAGATGCTATAACATTTAAGCAACAACTCCCCATTCACCACTGCTCCCATCCCCTGGCAACCACCATTCTACTTCCTGTTTGCATGTGTTTGACTACTCTACTACTTCATATATATATATATATATATATATATATATAATCATACAGTATTATTCTTTTTGTGAATTACTTTATTCATGTTGTAGCATGTGTCAGAATTTTCTTCCCTTTAAAAACTGAATATGTGTCAGAATTTCCTTCCTTTGAAAAGCTGAATAATATTCTATTATATGTATTTACTACAATTTTTTCATCCATTCACCTGTTATTGGACATTAGAGTTCCTTCCACGTTTTGGCTATTGTCAATAATGTTGCCATGAACATGAGTGTAAAAATATCTCTTGAAGATCCTGCTTTCAAGTTTTTTGGTAAGACCCAGAAGTGGAATTGCTAGATCCCATAGTAATTCTGTTTAATTTTTTGAAGAAACACCAAAATGTTAGTCACTGTACCATTTGGCATTTTCACTGACAGTGCACAAGGGTTTGGCTACCACCTCTTTCTCAACAGTTATTATTATTATTATTATTGTTGTTGTTATTTATCTCCTTTTTTGCTGTTTGTTCACAGTCATTTTTAAAAAATGTTTATTCATCTATTTTTGAGAGGGAGCACGAGCAGAGGAGAGGCAGAGAGAGAGAGTAAGACAGAGGATCTGAAACAGGCTTTGTGCTGTCAGCACAGAGCCTGACAAGGTGCTCGAACACATGAACCATGAGATCATGCCCTGAGCCAAAGTCAGATGCTTAACTGATGAGCCACCCAGGCGCCCTTCTGTCTTTTTTTAAAAAAAAAAAATTGAGGTATAATTGACGTACAACATTATATTAGTTTCAGGTATACAATATAATGATTTGATATTTGTATATATTGCAAAATTCTCACCACAATAATTCTACTTAATATTTATAACCATACATACTTACATAATTAATTTTCTTGTTGTGCAAAGTTTGAGATTTACTCTATTAGCAACTGTCAAATTGGCAATACAGTATTTATTAAGTATAATTGCCATGTTGTACTTTATGTCCCCATGATTGATTGATTGATTGATTGTTTCCAGTTTTTATTTAAAACCCTGTTAGTTTAAATATAGTATAATGCTAGTTTCAGTAGAATTTAGTGATTCATCACTTGACATATAACATTTAGTGCTTATCACAAGTGCCCTTCTTAATATCCATCACCCATTTAACACATCCACACACTCACTTCCCATCTAGCACCCCTCAGTTTGTTCTCTATAGGAAGAGTCTGTTTTATGGTTTGCCTCTACCTTTTTTCTCCCCAATGTCCATCTGTACCATATCATAAATTCCATGTGTGAGTGAAATCATATGGTATTTGTCTTTCTCTAACTGACTTATTTCAATTAGCATAATACACTCTGGGTCCATACATGTCATTTGAAATGGCAAGATTTCATTCTTTTTGATGGCTGAGTAATATTCCATCATATATATATATATATAAATTTATATATTTAATAATAAATTTATAATAATAAATAATAAATAAATAAATAAATATTTATATATATATGTCCATTCATCATTCATCAGTCGATGGACATTTGGGCTCTTTCCATAACTTGGCTATTGTTGATAATGCTGCTATAAACATTGGGGTGCATATACTCTTTTTAATCAGTATTTTTGTATCTTTTGGGTAAATACTTAGTAGTGCAATTGCTGGGTCATAGGGTAGTTCTATTTATAATGTTTTGAGGAACCTCCATACTGTTTTCCAGAATGACTGCACCAGTTCACATTCCCACCAACAACGTAAGACAATTCCCCTTTTTCCACATCCTCACCAACATCTGTTGTTTCCTCTGTTGTGAATTTTAGCCATTCTGACAAGTGTGAGGTGCTATCTCATTGTAGCTTTGATTTGTATTTCCCCATTGATGAATGATGTTGAGCATTTTTTCATGTGTCGGCCACCTGGATGTCTTCTTTGGAAAAATGCCTATTCATGTCTTCTTCCCATTTTTTAACTGAATTATTTGTTTTTTGGGTGTTGAGTTTGATAAGTCCCTTATAAATTTCGGATACTATGCTTTATGAGATTAATCATTTGCAAATTTCTTCTCCCATTCGATCAGTTGCCTTTTAGTTTTGTTGAATTTTCCTTCTCTGTGCAGAAACTTTTTGTCTTGATGACGTCCCAATAGTTCATTTTTGCTTTTGTTTTCCTTGCCTCAGGAGATGTATCTAGTAAGAAGTATTTTGTTGCAAATTATTATATCCACTTTCTTCAGAGATACTGGCATGTAAATCCCCTTTTCAGTGCAGTTTTTGTCTGGCTTTTGAATCAGCATAATGCTGAACTTGTAGGATTAGTTTGGAACTTTTCCTTTCATTTCGATTTTTTGGAAGAGTTTGAGAAGAATATTATAAACTCTTCTGTAAATGTCTGCTGGAATTCCCCTGGGAAGACATAAGGCTCTGGACTTTTGATTGTTGGGAGATTGATTAGTGATTCAATTTTTTTTTTCTGGTTGTAGATCTCTTTGTGTTTTCCCTCTTCTTCCTGTTTCAGTTGTGGTAGTTTTTATGTTTCTAGGAATTTCTCCTTTCTTCTACATTGCCCACTTTGTCAGCATGTAATTCTTTATATTATTCTCTTACAATTGTTTGTATTTCTGTGGTGTTGGTTGTGATCTCCCCTCTCATTCATGGTTTTACTTCTTTGGGTCCTTTCTCTTCTCTTCTTGTCAAGTCTGGCTAGGAGTTTGTGAATTTTATTAATTCTTTTAAAGAACCAGTTCCAGGTTTGATTGATGTGTTCTACTGTTTTTTCATGTTTCTGTATCATTTATTTTGTCTCTAATATTTATTATTTCCCTTCTTCTGCTGGCTTTAGGCTTCTTTTGTTGTTCTTTTTCTACCCTCTAGGTGTAGAGTTAGGTTTTGTATTTGAGGTTTTTCTTGGTTCTTTAGGTAGGCCTGTCATACTATACTTCCCTATTATGACTGCTTTTGCTGTATCCCAAAGGTTTTAGACTGTTGTGTTTTCATTATTATTTGTTTCCATGTATTTTAATTTTTTTCTTTAATTTCCTGGGTTGACTCATTCATTCTTTAGAAGGATGTTCTTTTACCTCCATGTACTTGGGGTCTTTCCAAATTGTTTCTTGTGATTGATTTCAAGTTTCACAGCTTTGTGTTGGAAAATATGCACGGTATGGTCTCAATCTTTTTGTACTTGTTAAGGCCTGATTTGTGACACAGTATGTCATCTATTGTGAAAAATGTCCCTTATGCACTTGAAAACAATGTGTATTCTGCTACGTTAGGATTAAATGTTGTGAATATATATATTGTGATACATATATATATATATATATATAGTGTGTGTGTGTGTATATATATATATATATATATATATATATATAATCTGTTAAGTCCATCTCGTCCAGTGTATTATTCAAAGCTATTGTTTTCTTGTTGATTTTCTTCTTAGATTATCTGTCCATTGGTGTAAGTGGGGGTGTTAAAGTCCTCTACTATTATTATCAATTTCTTCACTTATGTTATTATTAATTGTGTTATATATTTGGGTATTTCAATTGGGGGCATAAATATTTGCAATTGTTAGACTGTCTTGTTGGATAAACACCTTTATTATAATTTCATGTGCTTCTTCATGTCTTGTTACAGTCTTTGTTTTAAAATCTACTTTGTTGATACAAGTATTGCTACTCCAGCTTTCCTTTGACATCCATTTCCATCATAAATGTGTCTCCATCCCTTCACTTTCAAACTGCAGGTGTCTTTAGATCTAACATGAATTTCTTGTAGGCAGCATATAGATGGGTCTTGTTTTTTTTTTTAATCCATTCTGACACCCTATGTCTTTTGATTGGAGCTTTTAATCCATTTGAATTCAGAGTAATTATTAATAGATATGAATATAGTGTCATTTTTTAAACTTGTTTTTTCATTGTTTCTAGATATTTTCTGTTTCCTTCTAGTCTTTGTCACTTTTGGTCTTCCTTTCCCACTCAAAGAGTACCTTTTAATATTTCCTTCAGGGCTAGTTTAGTGGTCATGAGCCCCTTCAGTTTTGTTTGTCTGGGAAACTAACCCTGTCTGCTTCTATTCTGGGATGGGAGATTGGGTTGACACAATTTTTCACCCCAACACCAATACAGTGGGACTTCAGAGACCAGCACAGCAGCCCCAATAGAGGCATGATATGCTTACCCCAAACCTCACCCCTCCATCCCTGGCAACTGCTTATTCACTGGAGCAAGACTGACCAAGCCAATGCAGCTGGCCTCATGTCCAGACCAGCACAGCCATCAGCCCCAGGCACCAAAAGACAACTCTTTCTTTTTTGAAACTTTTTAATTTTAAGTTTTTCTTTTTCTTTCCTCCCTCTTCTTTTTTTTTCTATTGGGATTAGGCTAATGGTTTCTGATTTATTTTTTTATCAATTCTTTTTTTTTTGTTTTTGTTGTTTAAACACAAATTGGTTTTCTTCCAGTTCTGAAGTTTGAAAGTCTAAGATCAAGGTGGTGACAGGATTTTTTCTCCTGAGGCTTTTTTCCTTGGGTTGTGGATAGCTGCTTTGTTTCTATGTTCTCACATGGTCTTTTCTCTGTGTACACAAATCCCTAGTATCTCAGATAAGAACACCAGTACTATTGTATTAAGGCCCTACCTTTATGACCTTGTTTAACAATAATCATTTCTTTAAAGATATTGTCCCCAAATATAGTTACATTGGGTATTAGGGCTTTAACACCTTGATAACAATACCATATTAATAAGGGAAACAAATACATGGTCATCTCCACTAATACAGAAAAAAATATTGACAAAATACAAACGCTTTTTATAATAAAAACACTCAACAAACTAACAACAGGATGCAACTTTGTCAACCTAACAAAGGGCATCTATAAAAAGCCTGCAGCTAACATCATACCATATGATGAATGATTGAATATTTTCCCTCTTAGTTTAGAAGCAAGATGAAGATGTCTGCTTCCACCATTATTTTTTAATTCAAGCTAGTTAACATACAGTGTAGTCTTGGCTTTAGGAGTAGAACCCAGTGATTCATCTCTTACATATGACACCCAGTGCTCATCACTAAAAGTGCCTTCCTTAAAGCACACCCCGCATTTAACCCATCCCCCCACCTACCTCCCCTCCAGCAACTTTCTTATTACATATCTCTGTGTGTGTGTGTGTGTGTGTGTGTGTGTGTGTTATCAGGAATTTTTATTCTATTCTTTTTCATCTTTTCTTTCTTCTTCTAAATGTTCTTTCTCTTTCTCTGGAATTAGCCCTATATGTTTTTGATTCTCTGTTTGGTTTTCTTTTCTCCCCTTTCTTTTCTCTCTTTTTATGGGATCACTCTTCCGCCCTCCCTTTTTTCCAGAGTTACTTCAACAAACAAATCAAAGCACACCTAGTTAAAGGTCCAAACACTCCACCACCACAAGCAAGAAGGAGCTCTGCAAAGGACAGACCAGTGGGATAAAGCAGCCTATATGTAACAACAGAGTGCACACAACATACACCAGAAACATTTCCTGGAGTGAAATGTCCTGGACATTTTTTTAATATAGTAGTACTCTTGGGTGGAGACACATAACAAGCTTTTAAAACACACACAAAAAAGAGAAACTTATCCAAAATGACAAGATGGAGGAATTCTCCCTAAAGAAATGTCAAGAAGAAATCACAACCAGAAACTTGCTCAAAAGAGATATAAACAAAATATCTGAACAAGAATTAAAATAACAGTCATCAGACTAATAGCTGGGCTTGAAAAAAAAAAGCATAGAAGACACCAGATAAACCTCTCCTGTAAAGATCAAATACCTAAGAACTAGTCAGAGCGACTTTTAAAAAAAATGATAACTGAGATACAAAATAAATTAGATACTGTGATGTAAAGGATTGAAAAAGCACAGGAGAGAATAGGTGAAGTAGAAGATAAAATTATGGAAAATAATAAAGCTGCAAAAGAGGAAAAGGAAATTACTAGATCACAAAAGGAGGATTAGAAAACTAAGTGATTCCATGAATAAAAACAATATCCATAGCATAGGAGTCTCAGAAGAAGAGTGAGAAAAAGGGGCAGAAGGTTTTTTGAACAAATTATAGCTGAGAATATTCATAATCTGGGGAAAGAAATAGGCATCCAAGTCCAAGTGACACAGAGAACTCCCTTTAAAATCAAAAAAACAGGTCAACACCACTACATATCATAGTGAAACTTGCAAAATACAAAGATAAAGAGAATTCTTAAAGCAGTTAGGGACCAACTGTCCTTAACCTACAAAGGTAGACACATAAGGGTAGTAGCAGAACTGTCAACTAAAACTTGGCAAGCCAGAAGGGAATGGCAGGAGGTATTCAATTTACTGAATAGGAAAAATATGCAGCCTAGAATCCTTTATCCAGTAAGGCTGTCATTCAGAATAGAAGGAGAGATAAAGGTTTTCCCAAACAAAACCTAAAGGAGTTCCAGACCACTAAACCAGCCCCCTTCAGGAGATCCTAAAAGAGAACTCTGAGTAGAAAGCAGCAAAGATTACAAAGGACCAGAGACATCACCACAAACATGAAATCTACTGATAACACAACAGCATTAAATTCATATCTTTCAACAATCACTCTGAATGTAAATGGACTAAATGTCCCCAATCAAAAGACATAGGGTATCAGAATGGATTAAAAAACAAGATCCACCTATATGCTGCCTACAAGAGACTCATTTTAGATTGGAGGACACATGCAGATTGAATGGGAGGGGACAGAGAACCATCTACCATGCTAATGGACATCAAAAGAAAGCCAGAGCAGCCATACTACTATCAGACAAACTAGATTTTAAAACAGACTGTAACAAGAAGGGCATTATATCATAATTAAAGGGTCTATCCACCAAGAAGATCTAACAATTTTAAATATTTATGCTCCCAACGTGGAACACACAAATATATAAATCAATTAATAACAAACATAAGCAAAGTTTTGGATAATTTTACTGTAATTGTGGGAGAATTAATACTCCACTTACAACAATGGACAGATCATCTAGGCAGAAAATCAATAAGGAAACAATGGCTCTGAATGACACATTGGCCCAGATGGACTTGATATATTCAGAACATTTCATTCTAAAGCAGCAGAATACACATTCTTCTCAGCTGCACATGGAACATTCTCCAAAATAGATCACATATTGGGTCACAAAACAGCCCTCAACAGGTACAAAAAGATTGAGATCATACCATGCATATTTCAGATCACAATGCTATTAAACTTGAAATCAATCGCAAGAAAAACAATTGGACAGCCTCTAAATACATGGAGGTTAAAGTACATCCTACTAAAGAATGAATGGGTTAATGAGGAAACTAAAGAAGACATTAAAAAATACATGGAAGCAAATTAAAATGAAAATAGACATTCCAAACCCCCTGGGATGCAACAAAGACAGTCTTAAGAGGAAAGTACATTGCAATTCAGTCCTATCTCAAGAAGAAAGAAAGGTCCCAAATATACAATCTAACCTTACAACTAAAGGAGCTAGAAAAGTAGCAGGAAATAAAGCCCAAAGTCAGCAGAAGGGAAATTATAGAGAGCAGAAGTAAATTACATAGAATAAAAAAAACCTGTAGAACAGATCAATAAAACTAAGAGCTAGTTTTTTGAAAGAATAAACAAAAGTTATAAACCCCTAGCCAGGGGGCTTATTAAAAGAGAGAGAGAGAAAGGATACAAATAGATAACATCATGAAGGAAAGAGGAGTGATCACGACCAACACCACAGAAATATAAAGACTTATAAGAGAATCCTATGAAAAATTATATACCAACAAATTGGACAATCTGGAAGAAATGGACAAATTCTTAGACACTCACACACTACTTAAACTCAAACAAGAAAAAAGAGAAAATTTGAAAAGGCCCATAACCAGCTATGAAATTGAATCAGTTATCAAAAATTTCCCAACAGATTCCTAGGCCACATGACTTCCCAGTGAAATTCTACCAGACATTTAAATCAGAGTTAATGCCTATTTTCTCAAACTGTTTCAAAAAAAGAAATGGAATTTAAGCTTCCGAACTCATTATGTGAAGCCAACATTACCTTGATTCCAATACTGGACAAAGACACCACTAAAAATTAGAATTACTGACCACTATTCCTGATGAACCTGGAGGAAATATTATCAACAAGATAATAACAAATAGAATTTAATAATACATTAAAATAATTATTCACAATGATCAAGTGGGATTTATTCTTGAGCTAAAGGGCTGGTTTAATATTCATGAATCAATCAATGTGACACATCACATTAATAAAAGAAAGATAAAAAACATATGATCCTTTCAATAAATGAAGACAAAGAATTTGACAAAATACATATCCTTTCTTGATAAAAAGCTTCAAGAAAGTAGGGATAGAAGTAACATATCTCAAGACGATAAAGGCTATATATGAAAGCCCAACAACTAATATCATCCTCAATGGGTAAAAACTGAGAGTTTTCCCCTTAGGGTCAGGAACATGACAGGAATGTCCACTCTCACCACTGTTTTTCAACATAGGGTTGGAAGTCCTGGCCTCAGCAATTGGACAACACAAAGAAATAAAAGGCATCCAAATCTGTAAGGAATAAGGCAAACATTCACTCTTCACAGATGACATGATACTCTACATGGAAAACCCAAAAGACTCCACCAAAAAGCTTCTGGACATGATACATGAATTCATCAAAGTCGCAGGATATAGAATTAATGTCCACAAGTTGTTTGCATTTCTATACACCAATAATGAAGCAGAAGAGATATCAAGGAATCAATCCCATTAACAATTGCACATAAAACCCATAGGATGCCTAGGAATAAACCTAACCCAAAAAGGAAAAGATCTGTATGCTGAAAACTATAGAAAGCTTAGGAAAGGAATTAAAGAAGATGCAAAGAAATGGAAAAACTTTCCATGCACATGGATTGAAAGAACAAATATTGTTAAAATATCAATACTATTAATACTATCCAAAACGAACTACACAATAAATGCAATGCTTATCAAAATAACACCAGTATTCTTCACAGAGCTAGAAGAAAGAATCCTAAAATTTGTATGGAACCAGAAAAGTTCCTGAGCAGCTAAAGTATTGTTGAAAAAGAAAACCAAAGCTGGAGGCATCACAATTTTGGATTTTAAGCTGTATTATAAGGCTGTAGTCATCTAGACAGTATGGAATTGGCACAAAAACAGACACATAGATCAACAGAATAGAAGAGAGAACCCAGTAATGGATCCACAAATATATGGTCAACTAATCTTCGACAAAGCAGGAAAGAGTATCCAATGGAAAAAAGATAGTCTCTTAACACTGGTGCTGGGAGAAGTGGACAGCGACATACTGAAGAATGAAACTGAACCACTTTCTTTCACATAATACAAAACTTAATTCAAAATGGATGGAAGATCTTAATGTGAGACAGGAAACTATGAAAATCCTAGAGTACAAAAGGAAGCAACCCCTTTGACTAGGCCACAGAAACTTCTTACTTGACGTCTTGCCAGAAACAAGGGAAAGAAAAGCAAAAATGAATTATTGGGACCTCATCAAGTTAAAAAGCTTCTGTATAGAAAAGGAAACAATCAACAAAACTAAAAGGCATCCAACAGAATGGAAGAAAATGTTTACAAATGATATATCGGATAAAAGGTTAGTATCTAAAATCTATAAAGAATTTATCAAACTCAAAACCCAAAAATCAAATAATCCAGTGAAGAAATGGGTAGAGGACATGAATAGACACTTTTCTAAAGAAGATTTCCAGAAGGATAACACACATATGAAAAGATGCTCAACATCACTCATCCTCAGAGAAATACAAATTAATCACAATAAGATACCACTTTACACCTGTCAAAATGGCTAAAATTAACAACTCAGTAAACAACAGATGTGGGTAAGGATGCAGAGAAAGAGGAACTCTTTTGCACTGTTGGTGGAAATGCAAACTGGTGAAGCCACTCTGGAAAATACTATGGAAGTTCTTCAAAAAATTAAAAATAGAACCACCTTATTGCCCGGCAATTGCACTACTTGGAATTTATCCAAAGAATACAAAAATGCTGATTTGAAGGAGTACACGCACCTCTATGTTTATAGCAGCGATATCAACAATCGCCAAAGTATGGAAAGAGCCCAAACGTCCATCCACTGATGAATGGATAAAGAAGATGTGGTATATACATAAAATGGTATACTACTCTGTGATGAAAATGAATGAAATCTTGCCATTTGAGGCAAGGTGGATGGAAACTAGTGTGTATTATGCTAAACAAAATAAGTCAGTCAGAGAAAGACTGATATATGATTTAACTCATATGTGGAATTTGAAGCACACAACAGATGAACATAGGGGAAGGGAAAGAAAAATAAGATAAAAATAGAGAGGGAGGCAAACTATAAGAGACTTAAGTAACAGAGAACAAACAGAGGGTTGCTGGAGAAGAGAGTGGGGGAATGGGATAAATGGGTGATGGCCATTAAGGAGGGTAGTTTTGGGGATGAGCACTGGGTGTCATATGTAAGAGATGAATCACTGGTTTCTACTCCCGAAGCCAAGAGTACACTGTATGTTAACTGACTTGAATTGAAATAAAAAATAAGGGTCCCTGGGCGGCTCAGTTGGTTGAGTGTCCGATTTTGGCTCAGGTCATGATCTCATGGTTTGTGGGTTCAAGCTCCATGTCGGGCTCTGTACTGACAGCTCAGAGCCTGGAGCCTGCTTCAGATTCTGTTTCCATCTCTCTGCCCCTCCCCCGCTCATGCTCTCTCTCTCTCTCTCTCTCTCTCGGTCTCTCTTTCTCTCTGTCTCTCTCTCTAAAATAAATAAACATTTAAAAAATTTATGTTCTATGTAAGTGACAAACCATGGGAATCTACCCCAAAAACCAAGAGCACACTTTACATACTTTATGTTAGCCAATTTGACAATAAATTATATTGAAAAAATAAAAATAAGAAAATAAAAAATAAATTAAATAAAAAAAAAAAATTCCAGGGAGAGGGAAGATGGCGGCGTAGGAGGACGCTGAGGTCACCGCGCGTCCTGCTGATCACTTAGATTCCACCTACACCTGCCTAAATAACCCAGAAAACCACCAGAGGATTAGCAGAACGGAGTCGCCAGAGCCAAGCGCAGACGAGAGGCCCACGGAAGAGGGTAGGAAGGGCGGCAAGGCGGTGCGCGCTCCACGGACTGGCGGGAGGGAGCCGGGGTGGAGGGGCAGCTCGCCGGCCAAGCAGAGCCCCCGAGTCTGGCTTGCAAAAAGCGGAGCGGCCTGACGGACTGTGTTCCGACAGCAAGCGCGACTTAGCGGCTGGGAGGTCATAAGTTAACAGCTCTGCTCAGAAAGCGGGAAGGCTGGAGGACAAAGGGAAGGAGAGCTGCTGAGCCCCCTGACGACAGAGCTCAGTTTGGTGGGGAACAAAGGCGCTCGCCAGCGCCATCTCCCCCGCCCATCCCCCAGCCAAAATCCCAAAGAGAACCAGTACCTGCCAGGGAACTTGCTCGCTCCCCGCAAACACCCAACTCTGTGCTTCTGCGGAGCCAAACCTCCGGCAGCGGATCTGACTCCCTCCTGCTGCCAAGGGCCCCTCCTGAAGTGGATCACCTAAGGAGAAGCGAGCTAAGCCTGCCCCTCCTGCCCCTGTGCACCTTGCCTACCCACCCCAGCTAAGACGCCAGATCCCCAGCATCACAAGCCTGGCAGTGTGCAAGTAGCCCAGACAGGCCACCCCACCCCACAGTGAATCCCGCCCCTAGGAGAGGGGAAGAGAAGGCACACACCAGTCTGTGGACACAGCGGTGGGCTGGGGGCAGACATCAGGTCTGACTGTGGCTCCGCCCACCAACTCCAGTTATACACCACAGCACAGGGGAAGTGCCCTGCAGGTCCTCACCATGCCAGGGACTATCCAAAATGACCAAGCGGAAGAATTCCCCTCAGAAG
>NW_024416455.1:0-2423 GCF_014898765.1 Herpailurus yagouaroundi | reverse complement strand
AGCAGGGATGAGTTCGGGGTCCACAACAGGTCAGGTAGCTGGGGGGGGTGAGCAGGGCGTGCAGGCCAGAGAGCTTGATGGGAGAGGCCGGTGGGGCAGCACGCGAGGTGGTCAGAGTGGGTGGGCCGGCAGTGCCCTAGCTGCAGGGGGGAGTGGGGATGAGGGTCAGTGGTATCTGGAGGCCTTCCGGTTCCTTTCCGACCCAGCTGCTGCGCCCCTCCCCTGGCCTCCACTCTCCCCACTGCCCTGGGGCAAAGGCCTCAAAGACCACCAAGGCCCCCAGGCCCCCAGGCCATGAACCCACATACCTAACTGGCAGAAATGGGAGGACGGCAAACGAGTCAGTACCCTTGGCAGAGGACCCCGAGATAACTGCCATGTGGCACTAAGAGCCTCCGGGCTGTGGTCTCCCCTCAGTGCAGGGAACGGTAGCCCGTGTGTGCAGGGCGTCAGCTGTGTGGGCTGTGAGCGGGGGTGGGGGGTGGGGGGCCCTCCCTCCCTTGGGACTCAAGGGAGCAGTTGGCTCTGCAGCCCCAGAAGGGGCCTGGGGTCTCCTGCCCTGCCTCCCAGAGAAGGCTGCTCCCTTCACCCGGAGACACTGAGTCATTGTACCAGAGGGAGGCTTTGGGGACCCAACCCGAGTGTGCAGACCTCCTGCCCTCCCCACGCACCTGCTGCCTCATCATGTTGGTGACTCACGGACCCCCGCACGGCACACACAGACACACGGGCCTGTTCCTTCTCGTCTCCCCCTGGCACAGCTGCCCGGACACCTCCCCCTCCACACCACATGCCCGCCCGGCTTGGCAGGCAGCCCCCGATAGGGTTAGGAACACCGGCCCGGGCACTGGGCACTATAGGAGCTCACCTCTGGCCTCCAGGTCAGGCAAGAGCCTGGACCCGGGCCGAAACTCGCCCGAGGCTCTCTCTCTCTCTGTCTTGTTGTTATGGTGATCGCTGTGGCCACCTCTTAATCCGACCGCTGGGAAATTCCTCAGGGCGGGGTCAGTGTCCAGTGCATTTCCGGGCCTTCAGACAACAGTGTGGCCGGAATGTCCGTGCACCGCGCGCGCACAGCTCAGGTCTCCGGGGCCGCCCTGCCCGGGCTCCTCCATCCCACAGAGAAATCCTTCCCACCACCTGCAAGGTCAGTCCCACCACCTGCAAGGTCAACAAGAGCTGTGATGAGGGCCCCTCCTTGGGGTCGGCACATGGCCGAGGGCGGGGGGTCAGCAAGCGGGACGGTCCTCGTGGCTCTGGATGGGGCTGTACCTGCCGGAGAGCCTTGATGACGAGGGGCCGGGAGGGCACGTGCAGGGGGCAGCTGGCGAGGCAGCAGCAGACCTGGGCCGGCTAGATGGTGGCCGCTGGAGGTGGCTCTGCTGAAGGCTGCCAGATGTGGGGGCCAGCTGCACCTCCCTTTCCGTCTTCTCTCTCGCGTCGTCTGGTCCCCGGGGCCTTCCTTGCTCCCCCCCCCCCACGGGGCGTGCTTACGTTTTACGGGCTGTGTACACGGGTACTGGGCGCGGACGAGCGCTCCGACCCGGGCCATAGGCCCCAGAGCAGCTGCTCCAGGTGCCGGCCGAGACCCCCTGCTCCTGAGACACAGGCTGCCTCTGTTGAGCCCGCCCTGCTTCCCGCCGTGGGCCTGGACAGCCCAGGATGAGGGACGCCGGTTGGCCAGGACAGGGCACAGCGTGGCACCAGCAGCCTGGAGGGGCGGGAGCAGGGCCAGGTTACGCCGGGGAGGACCACGTGAGCCTGCCGGGCCAGCCTCACCCTGCGCGCCCCTACGTGCTGTCACCCACGCGTGGGACAGCCATCGGTCGCGTGGGAGCAGCAGGGGGACTGGGTGGGGTCATCGCAGGGAGCTCTGGGGGTGAGGGTGTGGGGCTGACAGAGTCCTCCGTTTGTGCCCCTTGTCCCAGCCCCTGGGATGGGACCGGCCCTTCCTGACTCGGGGAGCTGGCCCGACCACAAACATGACGGCAGGAAGGAGAGCAGGAGTGAAGCAGGTGTGTATGCGCTCGTGGGAAGGGAAATGGTCCTGAGCCAGTGGTGTGTGACAGTCACTGGGTTTGCCCTTTTGGTGGCACCAAGTGAGGAGCTGGGAAGAAAGGGACCATTTAGAGTCAGCTTGGGGGGGGGGCGGGTGGGCCCCCCACCTTTCCTCTTCTTTTTTTTAAAAAAATTTTTTTTTCAACGTTTATTTATTTTTTGGGGGGGGGACAGAGAGAGACAGAGCATGAACAGAGGAGGGGCAGAGAGAGAGGGAGACACAGAATCAGAAACAGGCTCCAGGGTCTGAGCCATCAGCCCAGAGCCCGACGCGGGGCTCGAACTCACGGACCGGGAGATCGTGACCTGGCTGAAGTTGGACGCTTAACCGACTGCGCCACCCAGGCGCCCCTCACATTTCCTCT
>NW_024416454.1:0-2543 GCF_014898765.1 Herpailurus yagouaroundi | reverse complement strand
GGGGGGGCAGAGGATCCAAAGTGGGCTCCGTGCTCACAGCAGCGAGCCCGGCATGGGGCTCGAACCCACGAGCCGTGAGGTCATGACCTGAGCCGAAGCTGGACGCTCAACCGACAGAGCCACCCGGGCGCCCCTACCATTACTTTTGATTTTTTAAATCACATTAAAGGTATTAACGTATCTTGTGTATTATAAGATTCTTGGGGCCCGTTTACATTGTGCCCGGGGCAAGTGCCTCGGCTGGCCTCTCCCTGGTCCTGTCCCGACCCAAACAGTCATTACGTGAGGCAAGTCTGTGATGACAATACAAAATGTGTTTTTTCATCCATGCTATAAAACCTTCCCCACCTGAAAAACAAATAAAAATTTTAAAAAAGAGAGCAACGGCTTTGCATATGCTGTTACCTCTCCCTGGAAAACTGCACAGCCCTTCATCTCCCATGTGACCGCAGCGGGCCGCAGCACCCAGGTTGGGCTGGGCTGCCATCTGGGCACTGGCATCATGGTTAGGAATGCTCTTGCCATGACCAGGGGCAGGCACATTGAAGGCAAAAAAGATGTCTCACTTGGGAAAAGTCTGACCGACAGGCCTCAGAAGGAGGGACTTCTGGGGCCCTCGGGCTCCTGGGAGTTTCTGCCTCCGCACAGGAGGCCACCCTCAGGCAATGCCAGGCCCTACTGGTGGTAGAAGCTGAGCATTGCATCGGCACTCTGCACCTGGGGTTTTGTCACCTGCCTTCCTTCCCCTGGAGGTGCTGGGGAGGTATCCTGCACCTGGGTCCCAGACACCTGGGCTGGAGCTCAGTGACTGGCTTAGAGCAAATCACTGAGTCCCACAGAGCCGGCTTCCTTACCAGTCTATTTTTATTATGTTTATTTTTGCGAGAGAAAGAGCGTGCGTGCAAGCAGGGGAAGGTGGGGGGGGGGGGGGGCCCCACAGTGGATCCGAAGTAGGCTCCAGGCAGACAGCAGCGAGCCCGACACGGAGCTCAAACTCACAAACTCCCGAGTTCGTGACCTGAGCTGAAGTCAGATGCTCACCCGACTGAGCTACCCAGGCGCCCCACCCCGCCTTACCTAGATGAGAGCAACACTACGAACCACCCAAAGCTCGTGGAGAAACTGGGGTGCCTATGAGGAAGCTCCCATCAGGAGTGGCCGCTCACCCGATGTGGATTTCCGTTCTCTCCTGGAAGATGTAACAGGAGCAACGTGGAGCCTCCTTTGTAAGCTTTTCTTATCTGTAGCGTTTTGGAGATGTGCCTGTGTTCCTTAGTTCCCTCTGGATCCCTTGGCCCTCAAGGGTCATAAAACCTTGTAGGTTTTACCTCTTCAGTAGCCACTGATTCAGTCTGCCCTTCTGTGTCCACACTGTGCCCGCCTTAGTTGGGGCCCTGCCTCACCTCTAGCTCATTCTCACCCCGCTGTTGGCAGATGCTGACCCTGGGCATCCCATCCTTGCAAGCCTCAGTGCACACGCTTGGTTCTCGGGCACAGCCAGCTGTCTCCCCCTGATACCAGCCTGTCCTGTTCGGAGGGCAACCTGGCTCGCCTCCCAGCCTCCCATGAATTTGGCTGTGGCTGAGCCACCGGGTTCTGGATGTGATCTGAGACAACGCAGTCTCTGATTTATTTCCTGAAAGGCGCATGCCTGTCCCTTTCCTTTCTTCCCCTCCAGTGGGCTGGAATGAGGACGCAGTGGCAGGAGCTGCAGCAGCCACCTTGGACCAAGGGCCACATGCTCAACGCTTCCCCGGCAGAGAGAGGGGAAGGTGGGAGGAGAAAGAGGCCAGGCTGCTGCTCCTCCCTGCTAGCCTCCATTCTGATCATGGCCGTGTCCTCTACCTGAGGCCACAGCCCAACGGGCACCCTGCTCCCCAGGCAGTGTGTTCCACTGGCACCCCCCTCCCCCCCGTCAGGGCTCCCTGTGGCTAGTCCTGATGCTACACCCACCCTGGCGGACCCCTTCATCACACTAGCCTTGGTTGGCTGCTGCTGTGGGTGCCAACCTGAGCTCCCCCCACCAAGCCCTGCCCTGAGCCCCCTCGCCACAGGACCGGTGCACCCCACTCCTGTTCCTCTTTCTGCTTTCCTGCAGGGCTGCCTCTGGGCTGGTCCCCTGTGCTCTCATTGTCCCTTTTCCTGCCCCACAGCTGGGAGGCACTGGACTGACTGGCAGGTTTGTGGCCCTCTGTCATTTTGGGGGCAGCCCCAGGTGCCTGCTGCAGCCTGTCTTCCCTCCCTCATTGGACAGGTATTTAACGGGGACCCCTAGAGACCAGAGGCCTAATGCAGGACACACCCTCCTGCAGCTCAGTTCTGGTGGAGGGACAGTTACCGAGGCGTCAAGCAGAACACGGATCATGGCGGATGGCAATAACGTGCTGGGGAGAAGGAAGGCGGGAAGGAGCCAGGGTAGGTGTGCTGGCGTTAGACCAGGTGGTAAGGGAAGGCCTCACAAAGGCCAGCAAGGGAAGCTGGTGTGGGTGGGCGGGGGGGGGGGGGGGTGGGCAGTGGACACAGGAGGAAGAGGGTGAAGTCGG
>NW_024416453.1:0-1411 GCF_014898765.1 Herpailurus yagouaroundi | reverse complement strand
GAAACAGGCTCCAGGCTCCGAGCTGTCAGCACAGAGCCCGACGCGGGGCTCGAACTCACGGACGGCGAGATCGTGACCTGAGCCGAAGTCGGCCGCTTAACCGACTGAGCCACCCAGGCGCCCCTTTTTAATTTTATCTTTAAGTAATCTCTGTACCCAATGTGGGGCTCGAACTCACAACCCTGAGATCAAGAGTCATACGCTCTGCTGACTGAGCCAGGCAGGTGCCCCAGAGAGCCGACACTCTTATCACTATGCCAAACTGGGTCTGAGATGATCCGGGCACATGGGGAGTCCTGTAACCAAATCAACGGAGCCAGGGAGTCAGGGGTGCATAGTATTCAAGCCCCGAGGGAGTTTAAGTACTGCTCTGACCAGCCACATGGGGTATCACCCACCTTTTCTGGTCCGTAAATTCTGATGTCTTTATGGTCTTCCGGGCCAACATATAAGAATTTGCGTGCAGAACTGGACATGCCCTTGAGGGTTGTAAGGACGGTCTCATATCAGCTGGTCTCCTTAGCAGGATTGCCCGTGCGCACCCTAGCACGCTGTCCTTCCCGTTCAAGCCACGCCTCCAGCAGGTACATCATCCTTCACCCTTGATGCTGTGTCTCTTACAGCTTGTACCACTACTAGCTTCAACTAGCAGGAAGTATCGTGTCCAACTCAAATGCAATACAGAATAATGAGCGTGGGCATCATTTTGGGCCAGGGAAGACCTGGGTTTGAATTTCAGTGCTGTGTGACTTTGGGCGAGCGGCTTCACCTCTCTGTGCCTCAGGCTCCTCAGCGTGGTTCCGACCTCAAGGGCTGGTTCTGTGTCTCCTTCTCTCTCTGCCCCTCCCCCGCTCACGCTTTGTCTCACTGTTTCTCAAAAAGAAATAAATGTAAAAAAAAAAAATTAAAAAAAAAAAATCTCCAGATATTGACAAATGTCCCCGAAGGTTAGGGGGGAGGAGGCAAAAATTGCCCCTATTAGAAACGACTACTTAAGGGGCGCCTGGGTGGCGCAGTCGGTTAAGCGTCCGACTTCAGCCAGGTCACGATCTCACGGTCCGTGAGTTCGAGCCCCGCGTCAGGCTCTGGGCTGATGGCTCGGAGCCTGGAGCCTGTTTCCGATTCTGTGTCTCCCTCTCTCTCCGCCCCCCCCCCGTTCATGCTCTGTCTCTCTCTGCCCAAAAAATAAATAAACGTTAAAAAAAAAAAAACGACTACTTAAAAACAAGTTTTTTGTTTTTTTTTAAAGTAGGTTTCATGCCCAACGTGGGGCTTGAACTCACAACCTTGAGATCAAGAGTCGGATGCTGTACCAACTGAGCCAGCCAGGCGCCTGGAGAGCCACTGTTTTCACTATATACAATTTATATCTTTATATCCCTGCATACATGATACAGATTATGCAACATGT
>NW_024416452.1:0-3231 GCF_014898765.1 Herpailurus yagouaroundi | reverse complement strand
GGAATCTAAGTGATCAGCAGGACGCGCGGTGAGCCCAGCGTCCTCCTTCGCCGCCATCTTCCCAGATCTCTCAACAAATTGTTTTTAATGCCTCATTTAAATTAAGTGTGGTATGGCATTGTATTCCTGGATAAGAAATCATGTGATGGTTCAAGCCCACTTTGGGATCCCTGTGAAGTCAGGCATTCTTGTTACTGCCCTTCTATGTGGAAGGTGTCTCTTTCAGTGCTGGGATGCCTAAGTGTAGGCAAGGGTACTGGCAATAGTACAAATCGATATTTCCTACTCTTCTCAATGCATCCTTTCTTATTTTTGTGCTTCACCTAGAAATCCCTCACCTTTGTAATGCCTCACCTTAAATCCTTGGCTTTTGTGAAGGTATTTTTGGGTACAAATAGATGCTCACATTGATGTTTCTGGGAGGAGCTGAGTAGTAGAAATTTCTAAGCTGCCATTTTGCTGACATGTCTATTGTTGAGTAAATTTTTGTATATGCTGTGAAGTGGGGACCAATTTCATTATTTTGGATGTGGCTATCCAGTTGTCCAGTACCATTAGTTGAAAAGACTTCTTTCTGTGGAGAAACGGGAACCCTCTTGCACTGTTGGTGGGAATGCAAATTGGTGCAGCCACTCTGGAAAACAGTGTGGAGGTTCCTCAAAAAATTAAAAATAGACCTACCCTATGACCCAGCAATAGCACTGCTAGGAATTTACCCAAGGGATACAGGAGTACTGATACAGAGGGGCACTTGTACCCCAATGTTTATAGCAGCACTCTCAACAATAGCCAAATTGTGGAAAGAGCCTAAATGTCCATCAACTGATGAATGGATAATGAAATTGTGCTTTATATACACAATGGAAGACTACGTGGCAATGAGAAAGAATGAAATATGTCCTTTTGTAGCAACGTGGATGGAACTGGAGAGTGTGATGCTAAGTGAAATAAGCCATACAGAGAAAGACAGATACCATATGGTTTCACTCTTATGTGGATCTTGAGAAACTTAACAGAATCCCATGGGGGAGGGGAAGGAAAAAAAAAAGAGGTTAGAGTGGGAGAGAGCCAAAGCATAAGAGACTGTTGAGAACTGAGAACAAACTGAGGGTTGTTGGGGGGTGGGAGGGCGGGGAGGGTGAGTGATGGGTGTTGAGGAGGGCACCTTTTGGGATGAGCATTGGGTGTTGTATGGAAACCGATTTGACAATAAATTTCATATATTGAAAAAAAAAAAAAAAGAAAAGACTTCTTTCCCCATAGAATGATCTTGATTGTCTTGTCAAAAATCAATGATAATAAACATATGGGTTTACTGATGGACTTTCAAATGTATTCCACTGACCTATATGTCTGTCCTTCTACCAGTAGCACATTATTTTGGTGACTGGAGGTTTTTAGTAAGTTTTGAAATCAGTAAGTGTGATTCTTCCAGTTTTGTCTTTCTTCTACAAGATCATCTTTTTTTTATTGGGGCTCCCCTGCAATTCCATATGGATCCATGTTAATTCTTTCTTTAAGCTTTAGTGAGATATAATTGACAAAATTATACTATAAGATGTACAACACGATGATTTGATATGTGTATACATTATGAAAGAATTCCCACACTCAAGGCAATTAACATCACCTGATGTTTATGATTTTTTTGTGTGTGTGAGAACACAAGTTCTGCTCTCTTAGCAAATGTCAATTTTAGAATACAGTATCATCTACATAGTAACCATGTTATACATTATATCTTCAAACTTTATTAATCTTGTAACTTAATGGTTGTACCCTTTTATCAAATTCTCCCTATTTCCCCTAGTTCATAGTCCCTGGAAACCATCATTCTACTCTCTTTTTCAGTGAGTTCACCATTTTTTTAAGCTTCCACATATAAGTGATAACATATAGTATCTTTCTGTGTCAACTTATTTCACTTAGCATAATGTCCACAAGGTTCATCCATGTTGTTAGAAATAGCAAGATTGCCTTCTTTTTAAGGGTGAATAATATTCCATTATCTATCTATCACCTATTTTCATCTATCTATCTACCTATCTAACATTTCTTTATGTATTCATCTGTTAACAGACACTTAGGTTATTTCCATACCTTAGCTATTGTATATAATGCTGCAATGAACATGCAACTAGAGATATCTTTTTGATATCATAATTTTATTTATTTCATTATTTCATTTCATTTCATTTCATTTCATTTCATTTCATTTCATTTCAAAATATGCCCAGAATTGTTCCAGTTTTAATTCTCAGAGAAATCTATATACTGTTTTCTGTACTGACTGTGCCAATTTACCTTCACACCAACAACACACAAGGGTCATTTTTTTCTCCACATCTTAACCAGCATCTGTTATTTCTTGTCTTTTTTGATAATAGGCATTCTAACATCTGTGAGATGTTAATATCTCATTGTGGTTTTGATTTACATTTCCCTGATGATTAGTGATGTGGAAAACCTTTTAACATACCTTTTGGCCATTTGTATGTCTTCTTTGGAAAAATGTCTACTTAAGTCTTGCCCATTTTTAATTTATTTAATTGATTTTTTAAAAATATGATTTATTGTCAAGCTAACTAACATACAGAGTATACAGTGTGCTCTTGGCTTTGAGAGTAGATTTCCATGATTCATCACTTACATACAGCACCCAGTGCTCTTCCCAACAAGTGCCCTCCTCAATGCGTATCACCCACTTTCCCTTCTCCCCAACTCCCCTCATCAACCCTCTGTTCTCTGTATTTAAGAGTCTCTTATGGTTTGACTCCCTCTCAGTTTTTAACTATTTTTTCCGTCCCTTCCCCCATGGTCTTCTGTTAAGTTTCTCAAATTCCAATATGAATGAGAACATATGATATCTGTATTTCTCTGAATGATTTATTTCACTTAGCATAATACACTTCAGTTCCATCCACATTGTTGCAAATGCCAAAATTTCATTCTTTTTCATTGCCAACTATTATTCCACTGCATGTGTGTGTGTGTGTGTGTATATATATATACATATATATATGTGTGTGTGTGTGTGTGTGTAAAGAAGTGGTATATATATATATATATATATATATATATATATCTTTCCATTAATCAGTCCATGGACACTTGGGATCTTTCACTATTGTGGATAATGCTGCTATAAACATAGAAGTGCAGGTCGGAGGGAAGATGGCGGCGTAGGAGGACGCTGGGCTCACCGCGCGTCCTGCTGATCACTTAGATTCC
>NW_024416451.1:0-1147 GCF_014898765.1 Herpailurus yagouaroundi | reverse complement strand
TTCTATTCTATTCCATTGGTCTATGTGTCTGTTTTTGTGCCAATACCATGCTGTCTTGATGATGACAGCTTTGTAGTAGAGGCTAAAGTCTGGGATTGTGATGCCTCCTGTTTTGGTCTTCTTCTTCAAAATTACTTTGGCTATTCGGGGCCTTTTGTGGTTCCATATGAATTTTAGGATTGCTTGTTCTAGTTTTGAGAAGAATGCTGGTGCAATTTTGATTGGGATTGCATTAAATGTGTACATAGCTTTGGGTAGTATTGACATTTTGACAATATTTATTCTTCCAATCCATGAGCAGGGAATGTCTTTCCATTTCTTTTAATCTTCTTCAATTACCTGAATAAGTTTTCTATAGTTTTCAGCATACAGATCTTTTACATCTTTGGTTAGATTTATTCCTAGGTATTTTATGCTTCTTGGTGCAATTGTGAATGCGATCAGTTTCTTAATTTGTCTTTCTGTTGCTTCATTGTTAGTGTATAAGAATGCAACTGATTTCTGTACATTGATTTTGTATCCTGCAACTTTGCTGAATTCATGTATCAGTTTTAGCAGACTTTTGGTGGAGTGTATCGGATTTTCCATGTATAATATCATGTCATCTGCAAAAAGCAAAAGCTTGACTTCATCTTTGCCAATTTTGATGCCTTTGATTTCCTTTTGTTGTCTGATTGCTGATGCTAGCACTTGCAGCACTATGTTAAACAACAGCGGTGAGAGTGGGCATCCCTGTCGTGTTCCTGATCTCAGGGAAAAAGCTCTCAGTTTTTCCCCGTTGAGGATGACGTTAGCTGTGGGCTTTTCATAAATGGCTTTTATGATCTTTAAGTATGTTCCTTCTATCCCGACTTTCTCAAGGGTTTTTATTAAGAAAGGGTGCTGGATTTTGTCAAAGGCATTTTCTGCATCGATTAACAGGATCATATGGTTCTTCTTCTTTTTTTTTTTTTTTTGTTAATGTGATGTATCACGTTGATTGATTTGCGAATGTTGAACCAGCCCTGCATCCCAGGAATGAATCCCACTTGGTCATGTGAATAATTCTTTTTATATGCTGTTGAATTCGATTTGCTAGTATCTTATTGAGAATTTTTGTGTCCATATTCATCAGGGATATTGGCCTGTAGTTCTCTTTTTTTACTGG
>NW_024416450.1:0-8365 GCF_014898765.1 Herpailurus yagouaroundi | reverse complement strand
ATTAAGATGGGGAAGTAGTATGAAGACTTTATGCTTGCCTTATCCCTTGAACACAGCAGATAAATATCAAATCATTCTGAATACCCAGGAAACCAATCTGAGGACTGAAAAAACAAACTACACAACTAGAGGGAGAAAAGAGGCCACATCATGGAAGGTAGAAGGTGCAGAGATATGATTTGGGGAAGAAAAGAATCACAGGTACTTCAGAGGGGAGGGAGCCCTAATCAGCAAGAGAGGAAAGAAAAAGTGAGACAGCAGGGCACAGGGCATTGCACAAGAAAAACACTTCCCCAAAACCACTGATGGAGAAAACAAGAGGGGCTGTAAGTTTTTTAATAAGGAGCAGAGCTCAAAGCCTGAAGTTTTAGAAGTCTGTGCCAATGTCAGGTGGAGGCTGGCAGGTGTAAAGGTGTTCCTGTGGAGGAGGGAGGAGGTCTGGGAGAAGAAAGCGTGGTCTGAGGATCCCCTGGGTCACACAGGGAGAGACACTTCCCTTTCTTGGAGTGCATTTGGGAGAACTGGCACTGCCTCTCCAGGGACAAAAGAGCCATCAGGTGCCATTTGAGCTGCCCCATTCATTAGCATAGGAGCAGAGGCAGCTGCTGAGGGCAGCTAACCTGGATGCTGGCTTTTTGCTGCACTTTACCATAAATCCAAGCCCCTGTGTGTTCATGTGACTGTCCTTCTGAGTCAAACCAGCACCAGTCACAGCACAGTGAGACTCCCCCAGAGAACCAGCACAGGTCTGTGCCGCACCAGGTACCTAAAATTTGGAGTTTTGAAACCCAGCCAGTGTGCCAGAGGACCACTGGGCTGACAGGTGGGCAGACGGCTTGGACACAGACAGGGTAAAGGCAGGGATCTGAGGGAAGGCTAGGACAAACGAGAGGAGATTGTTCGTTCTTCTGGGAGGACTTCCCAGACAGTGGCAGATATGAATTCTCCTCTCCAGGGAAGACAGAGCCAGCCGATGCCATTTTTACCCCCAGTCCCTCAGCAGAGACTGACTTGAGTGAGCAGCACAGCACCCATAGTGGAGGCCTGAGCTGCTTACACCAAGCCCTGCACCTCCTGCACTCTATAGGTGCTTTGTTACTAGGGTAAGTGTGCCTTACCTTACCGCAGCAGTGGCCCCTCCCCCGGAAGACCAGCACAACCTCCCCCCATCCTCAAGCACCAGGTCTACTGACCATAGAGTGCTGCAAAGTTTCAGCTCTAGAGAAAAAAAGATCTAGCCTCTTTTAACAAGCAGACCAAAACACACCTAATTAAAACTTGCCATACAGTAGACAATGTCCAAACACTCTGCACTGCAGGTAAGGAAAAACTCTGCAAAGGACTGACCTGAAGGAAAGAGCAGCCAAAACACAAGAACAGAGTGCACACAGCACACACCACAAACACTTCCTGATGTGTCAGGTCCTGGTCAGTAAATGGTCTCTTCTTAATATAGCCATTACCTTCAGGAGCAGGAAATATAACAGGCTTTCCTAACACAGAGAAGACCAAGACCTAGGCAAAATACCAAGATTGAAGAATTCATCCCAAAAGAAAAAAACAAGAAAAGATCACAGCCAGGGATCTAATCGAAACAGATATAGATAATATGCTTGAGCCAGAATTTAAAAACAACAATCATAAGAATACTAGCTATGTTTGAGAAAAGCACAGAAGACACCAGGGAGTCCCTTACCAGAGAGATAAAAGACCTAAAAATTAGTCAGGACAAAATTAAAAACTGCTATAACTGAGATACAAAACTGACTGAATATAATGACTGCAAGAAAGAAAGAAGCAAAGGAACGAGTAAGTGATATAGAAGATGAATTAACAGAAACTAATGGAGCTGAAAAAAAGAGCAAAGGAAAAATATTGCATGACAAAAGTAGACTTAGAGAACTCAGCAGATCCACGAACGTAATAACATTGGTATCATAGTAGTCCCAGAAGAAGAGAGGGGCAGGTTTATTTAAGCAAATTATAGTAAAAACAAAAACAAAAACAAAAAACTTCCCTAATTTGGGGAAGGAAACATGTCCAAATCCTGGAGGCACAGAGAACTCCCATCAAAATCAACAAGGGGGCCAACACCAACAATAACATAGTAAAATTTGCAAAATACAGAGATAAGGAAAGAATCCTGAAAGCAGCAAGGGAAAAGAAATCCCTAACCTATAAGAGAAGACAACTAAAGTTAGCAACAGATCTTTTTGCAGAAACTTGACAGGCTAGAAGGAAGTAGCAGGAAATATCCAACCATTATCCAACAGGCTGTCATTCAGCATAGAAGGAAAAATAAAGAGTTTCCCAGACATGGGGCACCTGGGTGGCTCAGTCAGTTTAGCAGCCGACTTCAGCTCAGGTCATGATCTCGTGGTCCATGAGTTGGAGCCCCACATCGGGCTCTGTGCTGACAGCTTGGAGCCTGGAGCCTGCTTTGGATTCTGTGTACCCCCCTCTCCCTACCCCTCCCTGACTTGTGCTCCGTGTCACTCTGTCTCTCAAAAATAAATAAATGTTAAAAATATATATATATTAAAAAGAAAAAGAGTTTCCCAGACAAACTAAAACTAAAGGAGTTTGTGACCAGTGAGCCAGCCCTGCAAGAAATATTAAAGGGGATGCTTTGAGTAGGAAAGATCAAAAGCAATAGAGACTAGAAAGGAACATAGAAAATCTCCAGAAACACTTAATTTATAGGTAATACAATGGCACTAAATTCATATCAATCAATAATCACTCTGAATGTAAATGGACTAAATGCTCCAAACAAAAGACATAGAGTATCACAATGGATAAAAAACTAGACACATCTGTATGCTGCCTACAAGAAACTTGTTTTACCTAACACATGCAGGTTGAAAGTAAGCGGATGGAAGGGCTCCTGGGTGGCTCAATCAGTTAAGTATCCAACCCTTGGTTTTGGCTTAGGTCATGATCTCATGGTTTGTGAGTTTGAGCCCTGTGCTACCAGCATGGAGCCTGCTAGGGATTCTCTCACTCCCTCTGTCTCTGCCCCTCCCCTGCTCTCTCACTCACACACATACACACACACACACACACACACACACACACACACACACACACACTCTCTCTCTCTCTAAATAAATAAATAAACTTTAAAAAAAAGAAAGTGAGGGGATGAAGAACCATTTATAATGCTAATGGACGTCAAAAGAAAGCTGGAGTAGCCAGACTTATATCAGACAAACTAGATTTTAAACCAAAGATTGTAACAAGAGATGAAGAAGGGCACTATATCATAATAAAATTATATATCCAACAAGACTCAACATTTATATTTATGCCCCCAACTTGAAAGCACTTAGATATATAAATCAATTAATAGCAATTATAAAGGAACACATTAATAACAACAATAATAAGGGATTTCAACACCCCTCTTACAAAATGGACAGATAACTTAAGCAGAAGATCAACAAGGAAACAATGGCTTTGAATAACACTGGACTAGATGGACTTAACAGATATATTCAGAACATTTCATCCTAAAGCAGCAGAATACATTCTTTTCAAATGCACATGCAACATTCTCTAGAACAGATCATATTCTGGGTCACAAATCAGCCCCCAACACATACAAAATGACTGAGATCATACCATGCATATTTTCCAACCACAACACTATAAAACTTGAAGTCAACCACAAGAAAAATTTGGAAACACCACAAGTACATGGCAGATAAAGAATGTCCTACTAAAGAATGAATAGGTTAACCAGACAATTAAAGAAGAAATGAAAAAATACTTGGAAGCAAATGAAAATTAAAACATGACAGTCCAAACACCCAGACTACAGCAAAAGTGGTCATAAGAGGGAAGTATTTGGCAGTACAGGCCTATCTCAAGAAGCAAGAAAAGTCTCAAATACACAACCTAACTTTACACCTAAAGGAGTTAGAAAAGGAACAGCAAATAGAGCCTAAAGCCAGCATAAAAAGGGAAATAATAAAGATTAGAGAAGAAATAAATGAAACAGAAACAAAAGAAAAGCCACTAGAACAAATCAATGAGACTAGGAGCTGATTCTCTGACATTTTTTAAAAAAATTTTTTTAGAGTTTATTTATTTTTGAGAGAGACAGAGACAGAGAGTGAGTGGGGGAGGGGCCAAGAGAGGGAGACACAGAATCCAAAGCAGGCTCCAGGCTCTGAGCTGTCAGCACAGAGCCCAACATAGGGCTCAAACTCACCAACCTCAGGATCATGACCTGAGCCAAAGTCGGTCACTTAACAGACTGAGCTATCCAGGCACCCCCTCTGACATTTTCAATAAAATTGATAACTCTGTAGCCTGACTTATCAAAAAGAAAATAGAAAGGACCCAAATAAATAAAATCATGAATTAAAGAGGAGAGATCACAACACCACAGAAATACAAACAATAATAAGAGAATATTATGAGTAATTATATGCCAACAAACTGGGCAATCTGGAAGAAATGGATAGATTCCTAGAAACATACAAACTACCAAAACTGAAACAGAAGAAATAGATAATTTGAACAGACCCATAACCATCAAAGAAATTGAGTCAGTAATCGAAAATCTTCTGCAAACAAAAGTCCAGGGCCAGATGGTTTCCCAGGGAAATTCTACCAGTCACTTAAAGAAGAGTTAATACCTACTCTTCTTAAACTGTTCCAAAATATAGAAATGGAAGGAAAACTTCCAAACTCATTCTATGAGCCAGGATGACCTTGATTCCCAAACCAGACAAAGATCCCACTAAAAAGGAGAATTACAGAACAATATCCCTGATGAATATGGATGCAAAAATTCCCAACAAAATATTATCAAATTTAATCCAACAGTACATTAAAAGAATTATTCATCATGGTCAAGTGGAATTTATACCTGGGATGAAAGAGTGGTTCAATATTCACAAATCGATCAATGTGATGCATCACATTAACACAAGAAAGGATAAGAACCATATGATTCTCTCAATAGATGCACAAAAAGCATCTGACAAAGTACAGTGTCCATTCTTGATAAAAACGCTCAACAAAGTAGGCATAGAGGGAACATACCTCAACATCACAAAGGCCATATACAAAGACCCACAGCTACATCCTAAAGGTGGAAAAACTGAGAGCCTCTCCCCTAAAGTCAAGAACAAGACAAGGATGTCCGCTCTCACCATTATCATTTAACATAGTACTAGAAGTCCTAACATCAGCAATCACACCACAAAAAGAAATAAAAGACATCCAAATCTGTGCAGAAGAAGTCAAACCTTCACTATTCACAGATGGCATGATACTCTATGTAGAAATCCCTAAAGACTCCATGAAAAAATTGCTAGAACTGATACACAAATTCAGGAAAGTCACAGGATACAAAATCAACATACAGAAATCTGTTGCATTTCTATACACCAATAATGAAGCAGCAGAAAGAGAAATTAAGGAATCGATCCCATTTACAACTGCACCAAAACCATAAGATACCTAGAAGTAAACCTAACTAAAGAGGTAAAAGATCTATATTCTGAAAACTATAGAATACTTACAACAGAAATTGAAGAAGACAAAATAAATGGAAAAATAATCCACGTTCACGGATTGGAAGAACAAATATTGTTAAAATGCTAACACTACCCAAAACAATCTACACATTTAATGCAATCCCTATCAAAATAATACCAGCATTTTTCACAGAGCTAGAACAAACAATTCTAAAATTTGTATGGAACCAGAAAAGACCCCAAATACCCAAAGTAATGTTGAAAAAGAAAAGCAAAGCTGGAGGCATCACAATTCTGGACTTCAAGCTATATTACAAAGCTGTAGTCATGACAATATGGTACTGGCACAAAAACAGACACATAGATCAATGGAACAGAATAGAAAACCGAAAAATGGACCCACAACTATATGGTGAACTCATCTTCAACAAAGCTGGAAAGAATATCCAATGGAAAAAAGACAGTCTCTTCAACAAATGGTGCTGGGAAAACTGAACAGCAACATACAAAAGAATGAAACTGGACCACTTTCTTACACCAGACACAAAAATAAATTCAAAATGGATGAAAGACCTCAATGTGAGACAGGAAATCATAAAAATCCTGGAGAAGAACACAGGCAGCAACCTCTTTGACCTTGGCTGCAGCAACTTCTTACTAGACACACTTCCTGAGGCAAGGAAAACAAAAGCAAAAATTAGCTATTGAGACTTCATCAAGACAAAAAGTTTCTGCACAGCAAAGGAAACAATCAACAAAAGTAAAAGACAACTTGTGGAATGGGAGAAGAAATTTGCAAATGACATATCAGATAAAAGGTTAGTACCCAAAATCTATAAAGAACTTATCAAACTCAACACCCAAAAAACAAAGAATGCAGTTAAGAAATGGGAAGAAGACATGAGTAGACATTTTTCCAAAGAAGACATCCAGATGACTAACAGACACATCAAAAGATGCTCAACATTACTCATCATCAGGGAAATACAAATCAAAACTACAATGAGATATCACCTCACAACTGTCAGAATGGCTAAAACTAACAACACAGGAAACAACAGATGTTGGTGAGGATGCAGAGAAAGGGGAACCCTCTTACACTGTTGGTAGGATGTAAACTGGTGCAGCCGCTCTAGAAAACAATGGGAAGTTCCCTCAAAAAGTTACAAATAGAACTATCCTAGTTCTAGCAATTGCACTACTAGGTATTAACACAAAGAATACAAAAATACTGATTAGAAGAGGCACATGTACCCCAATGTTTATAGCAGCATTACCAACAACAGCCAAATTATGGAAAGAGCCCAAATGTCTATTGAATGATAAATGGATAAGAAAGATGTGGTATATATACACAATGGAACATTATTCAGTCATCAAAAACAATGAAGTATTGCCATTTACAATGACGCAGATGGAACTAGAGTGCATTATGCTAAGTGAAACAAGTCAGAGAGAGACAAATACCATATGATTTTACTCATACGTGGAATTTAAGAAACAAAACAGATGAACATAGGGAAAGGAGGTAAAAAGAGAGAGGGAAAAAAACCATAACGGTCTCTTAACTATAGAGAGCAAACTGAGGGTTGAGGGAGGGGAGGTGGGCAGGGGATGGGCTAAAAATGGGTAATGATTATTAAGTAGGGCACTTGTAATGAGCACCAGATGTTATATTAACTGATTGATCACTAATTTTCACTCCTAAAACAAAAAAAAAAAATTTAACACAGAATAAATGGAGAGATATACCTTGAAAAAATACATAAATAAAATGTGGTATATATACACAATGGAATATTATTTGGCCATAAAAAGGAATGAAATCTTGCCATTTGTGACAAAATGGACGGGCCTGGAAAGTATTATGGTAAGTAAAAAAAAGAGAAAGACAAATACCTATGATTTCAATTAATACGGAATTCACAAAACAAAACAAATGAACAAACAAAACAGAAAAAGACTCATAAATACAAAGAACAAATGTGATTGCCAGAGGAAGGGGGGGATGAGTGGATAGGCAAAATAGGTGAAGGAGATTAAGAGGTATAAATTTCAAGTTATAAAAAAAAATGTCATGGGGATGTAAAGTTTAGCATAGGGAATACTGTGAAAAATATTGTAATAACTTTGTATGGTGACAGATGGTAACTCCACTAATTGTGGTGAGCACCTCATAGCATACAAAGGTTGAATCACTATGCTGTGTACCTGAAACTAATTGTATGTCAACTATACTGCAATTAAAAAACATTTTTTTAAAGCAGTAATAAGCTTATCTACAGTGTAATAATACAAATGGAAAGAAGGAAATGAAAGGCAGGTAGAATATACAGAGCTTGTAAACAATATAGAGAGAAAGGTCAAGGGAGGTTTCAGAACAGTAAAGAAAAGAATGGAGATGCTAGTGCCATAGGGAAGTCCAAGAAAGGCATCTGGAGTTGTAAATGAGGATAAGGTTGTTGTGTGAATGTGAACATTGTTAAAATAGGTTTAGGAGCAAGCAGAAACTCTTGTCTACAGCTTGGAGTAAAGGGGAAAAAGTCATAAAAATATGAAAAGAAAGGCCAGAAAACGCTACAAAGGAATTTCTAAGGCCATTTTTTTTAATGAGGCTACTAACAACTTTCAAGTTTCAATTATAATATAAAGATGGAAACCACGTAAGTTAGGAAGGAAATGTGGGTAGTAAGAAAGTGGAAACAAGAAGCACAAATTATACTTCCACAAAGTGTAATAGGACAACTTAAATAATCAATAAAATATTAAAGTCTGTAGGAGATACTGGAAAACTATGGAGCTATTAAAAGAAATGACAAGACTCATGGGAAGATGGCGGCGTAGGAGGACGCTGGACTCACCGCGCGTCCTGC
>NW_024416449.1:0-3985 GCF_014898765.1 Herpailurus yagouaroundi | reverse complement strand
CTGCTGCCGGAGATTTGGCTCCGCAAAAACACAGCGTTGGGTGTTTGCGCAGAGAGAGCAATTTCCCTGGCAGGAACTGGTTCTCTTTGGGATTTTGGCTGGGGGATGGGCGGGGAAGATGGCGCTGGCGAGCGCCTTTGTTCCCCACCGAACTGAGCTCTGTCGTCCGGGGGCTCAGCAGCTTTCCTTCCCTTTGTCCTCCAGCCTTCCCGCTTTCTGAGCAGAGCTGTTAACTTATGACCTCCCAGCCGCTAAGTCGCGCTTGCTGTCGGAACACAGTCCGTCAGGCCCCTCCGCTTTTTGCAAGCCAGACTCGGGGGCTCTGCTTGGCCGGTGAGCTGCCCCTCCGCCCCGGCTCCCTCCCGCCGGTCCGTGGAGCGCGCACCGCCTCGCCGCCCTTCCCACCCTCTTCCGTGGGCCTCTCGTCTGTGCTTGGCTCAGGTGACTCCGTTCTGCTAACCCTCTGGTGGTTTTCTGGGTTATTTAGGCAGGTGTAGGTGGAATCTAAGTGATCAGCAGGACGCGCGGTGAGCCCAGCGTCCTCCTACGCCGCCATCTTCTGCATCTCTCCTCATTAATTTCATTCTTAAACATTTCATAATTTCCATTTTTTATTTTAAGGTATAAACTATTTAGAAGCTTTTTTATTAAAAGAGTCTGTCTGCTTACATAAATGAAACTTACTATTCTATGTCCTTATAATATTAATTATATCAGTACATTTTGTTGTATTGAATGTGAGTTTTGGCATAGGTTTGTAGCCCCATAATAACTTTTTACTACATTGAACTAACATATCTGGTGTATTTATTCCAATTATTATATTTTTAATTTACTGTGGTATTTTGTTATTGAAAAATCACCCATAAGTAGTATATGGGTACATCTCATTTCACATCTTACAGAAATTATAAATCCAATTTAAAGTGTTTAAATGGGGTGCCTGGGTGGCTTAGTCAGTCGAACCTCCAACTTCACCTCAGGTCATGATCTCACAGTTCATGGGTTTGAGCCCCATGTAGGGCTCTGTGCTGACAGCTCAGAGCCTGGAGCCTGCTTCAGTTTCTGTGTGTTTGTCTCTCTCTCTGCCTCTCTCTCTCTCAAAAATAAGTAGACATTAAAAAAAAAAAAGGTTTAAAAAAATAAAAAATAAAGTGTTTAAAAAATAACTCCATTTTTAATTTAATTTAATTTTATGGCCATTGGAATTTAACTTTTTATTTGTTTATATTTTTATTCTTACTTTTTCTCAGAAATAATTAATGCTAAGATTCCAATCATATCCCAAAACATTGATGACCTATACTTAAATGTTCATGTAATGAACAGCCAACTTTGATAATATTTTTGGTATTGCTTTCCCCAGTTTAAGACCCCAAATTCAGAAGAAAAACAAACTTCAAAAGAGTATTTTATAATCCAAGTATTTCTTGAGTTTTTAAAGATGACTGCTCCCTTGTAATCATGATGACATGGTAAAAATGAGTGAGAAGTGATGGTATAAATAATTGGTTATAATTGTTGTGCTCCCTTTGTTTCAGTAGTTTATCACAGTTATTTTAGTGACTCTGCAAGTCTACAATATGGTAATTATCAGATCAAAAAGAAATGTTCAATCTTCCTAGAATGATTGCATGTAGGTACATATATTTAAAATTAATGTATTTAATTAATGGTATCATACTCATGATCAGTAGAAACATGGTCAGATACAAAGACTGAGATCATGTTTTTATTAATTTTATAAAAGTATTACATATATAAAAATACACAAATCATAAATGTATAGCACGATAACCTTCTTTCATGTTGGAAGGGTAACTCATGGTGATGATACTCACCACATGATAACCAGAAGATCTAAACCCAGGTTCAGTATCTATTAGGTTTTGGCTCCTTTTTTTTCTCTTTCTTTTTCTTTTCTCTTTCTTTTTCTTTTTAATCTAGAGCCTCTGTGGTCCTCATGGAGCTTGGCTCTGGAGGCTAGTTACCTTAATAACTTACTTATACTTCTTTTTCTCCCAGGAGGACCATCTCCCAGAAGGTGAAGGAAACCTCAATGCTGCAATTATTTGAAAAAGCCCCACTGTTAGCCCAAAACCAAAGCCAGTATGGATAACCACGGTTGATATTCTAGTAGATTATCAGGGATTCCAGATGGTTCAGGACCTCTATTTACATATCCAGGACAATCTACTTCACTTCTTTAAAAGCACTCAACATCCAAGAATGCAAGACAGAATATCCTGAGGATCCATTCCTCAGGTTCACTTTGCATACCTACAGACTGTAATTCCTGGATTTGTTTCAGTCTTAGCAAAGCATCATTTGGAAAATTCACCTTGGGTCTTCTACAAAGGACTCTAGCATTTTTCAAGAAATCAACTACTAAAGGAAAGGACAGTTATCTAAACAGAGAAATTAGGGAAATTATTCCAAGTTCTCTTTGGGAAGGGCTAAAACTGAGATAATAAACATGCATTTGGAAAATTTGGGGGAAAGGGATTCGTTTTATCTTGACACAGTGATTATACCACACTTAGAACAAAGTCATTAATTAACTTTATGTTTACCTTTTTTAGAATTAAAATAACAAGAGGACAACATCGGGATTCTGCTTCTTCATTTTCAGAATCTAACAAATTACCAAACAATATAAGGTAAGAGCACATCTTAAAACATGCAAACTCTGACGATTAAGTCATAAACTGAGCACTCTTTTATTGGCTACTCTGGGAAAAATTCTCCATTTTCAGTTCTTCAGATGAAAACTTATTAACATGAGAACAAATCTGATAGGAATAAATTTGGAAAATTCAAACGAACAGTGTCCCTGCCCCTAGGCAAGATTACAGGAAAATAAGTAAAATGTATTATTTTTCAAAAAATATTCATGGCCACATCAGGCTCTCTTTTCATGGCTTAAGTATCTTATGCCTCCATAGATCCTAAGTATGATCTATTTATAATTGCTCTTTTTTAATACTGATGCTGGCAGGTGTTCAGAGGACCTGGAGTTGAGAGGAGTCTCATAGGACCAGCTAAGAGGGTTTTTGGCTTCACACAGGGTGGAAATCAAACATGAGCCAACAGGATATGAAAGCAGAGTTTACAGAATATACATATATATATATATAGAGAGAGAGAGAGAGACAGAGACAGAGACAGAGACACAGAGAGACAGAGAGACAGAGAGAGTGGGGGGGAGATGGAAAGAGTGTGTCCAGGAGACTTAAAAAGGAAAAGAGCATGAGTTTTGTCTTTTTTCTGGGTCTGAGGTTTTTACTGAAGATGGTGGTCTGATGTACCTGTCCTCTCAGGCAACCAGAAACTGGTTTGAAGAAAGATGAGGGCCCAGGTGTTATTCCTTGGAACCAGGGGCTCTTGGCTTGGAGATATCTAGCTTGGTGTCCTGGAATATGCATATGATAGATTTATAAGGTCCTTTTCACCTGATCTTTTCTTAGATGTTATTTTTTCTAGAGAATCATTACCTCCATGTCCCTTACTTGATGGGTATGGGTATAGGCTATTTGCATTACAAAGCATGTAGAAAGTGGGGTGGGGCTGCAGGTCCTAGAAAGAATAGAAGTAGGAAAAAAAAGCAGCTTTTTCTCTCTTGGGGTCCCTTAGGTTTCCCTGTCTCAATATAGTTCCAATGCTACAGAAATACAGCCCCAAAACTAACCTTTTGATTCATCATCGGTGGTAATTGGCTTAAACTTAAGTCAGAATAATTTATAAAGTTAATGAACAATGATTATAGAATAACTTAACAAATCCTAATATTGTAAGAGATTATTTGGAGCTTGGATCAAATCCACAGTTCATTTGTTTTGCCTTGTGCCTCTCAGCAGGTTTCTGCCATGGGTGACAGGGGAACAGACAATCACTCGGAAGTAACTGACTTCATCCTTGTAGGCTTCAGGGTCCGCTCCGAGCTCCACATTCTCCTCTTCCTGATCTTTCTGCTTGTGTATGCCAT
>NW_024416448.1:0-3249 GCF_014898765.1 Herpailurus yagouaroundi | reverse complement strand
GAGGGAGACACAGAATCGGAAACAGGCTCCAGGCTCTGAGCCATCAGCCCAGAGCCTGACGCGGGGCTCGAACTCCCGGACCGCGAGATCGTGACCTGGCTGAAGTCGGACGCTTAACCGACTGCGCCACCCAGGCGCCCCTGTTCTCAGTTTTTAAGAGTCTCTTATGCTTTGGCTCTCTCCCACTCTAACCTCTTTTTTTTCCCCTTCTCCTTCCCCATGGGTTCTTGTTAAGTTTCTCAGGATCCACATAAGAGTGAAAACATATGGTATCTGTCTTTCTCTGTATGGCTTATTTCACTTAGCATAACACTCTCCAGTTCCATCCATGTTGCTACAAAGGGCCATACTTCATTCTTTCTCATTGCCATGTAGTACTCCATTGTGTATATAAACCACAATTTCTTTATCCATTCATCAGTTGATGGACATTTAGGCTCTTTCCATAATTTGGCTATTGGTGAGAGTGCTGCTAGAAACATTGGGGTACAAGTGCCCCTATGCCTCAGTACTCCTGTATCCCTTTTATCCCTTGGGACTTTTTCAATATTATCTTAGAAACCCAAATGGTAGAAATTCATAGAAGTCTGTCTATTTTCTTATGCATCGTGAAAGCAGGGACTACCCTTCTGCTGTTTACTATTGTATTCTCAGTGTCTAACAGGGTTTGCAAACAGATAGGTCAGGAATAGAACAACCTGGAATGTGGTCTATTTATTCTCACTCCTACTTCTGTGATAGACATGACCAATCTATTATAGCGGTCTTTGCTGAAGAGTTGGTGCCTCTCAACATTGTCCCAGGAAGCTTCTTGCAAATTGATTGGAGCTGGCATGCAGCCAGAAGCCTATTTACCAATTCTCATAGTTAGCACTCAATAAATATTTCTGAATGATTGAAAGAATATTCTCCCCTCTGCATGACCCATTCAGCATCATCTCTGATAAATTACCATCCTGCTTCTACTTAAACACCTCCACATGATGGAGAATATGTTACGTCTTAAGACAGGTTTTCCCACTGTGATATAAATTAAACAGAAAGTTCTTCATGTTTCAAAAAATCCTGTCTTTGCTAATTTATTAACCCCTTTTTACTAATATAAAGAACAATTGTTTTAATTGCTTAATGCTTTTGTAAAGACTGGTCCCAATTCAGATGCCATTTTATAAGGGGCAGCCTCCTCTGGTCTTCTCGATTAGTCCTTCAACAGTGATCACGGTCAGCTCCAATCAATTTGAGTTCTTCTCTTTAATAATGTCTAAATTAAGGCTTTTTAATGACAGCCCACCCACACCCTACAAAAAGTGAAAAAAAACGATATGAAGTAAAATATATAGCCATTCAAAAATAATTTACATAGGGGCGCCTGGGTGGCTCAGTCGGTTGAGCGTCTGACTTCGGCTCAGGTCACGATCTCACAGTCTGTGAGTTCGAGCCCCACATGGGGCTCTGTGCTGACAGCTCAGAGCCTGGAGCCTGTTTTGGATTCTGTGTCTCCCTTTCTCTCTGACCCCTCCCCCGTTCATGCTCTCTCTCTCTCTGTCTCAAAAATAATTAAACGTTAATAAAAAATTTTTTTTTTCAAAAATAATTTACATGTACAAATGTCACAAGGACCTAGTGATAGATACCCAAGATCTTTGCACTAGGTTTTAGTGACGCACTCAGCCACAGAGTATGGTGTATGGTGCCATACCTCTGCACAGTTCTAGTCTTGATTGTCTTCTCTTGTCACCCTCGTCGTTAGTGTCACCAATAGTCATCATTATTAGACACTCCACTTCCTGCTTCAGAGATGCTACGTGTGATAAATATTTAGCCTGTGTCAGCAGTTGCTGCAAGTTCTGTCCTTATAGACCTTCTGTCCTACTCCAAGGAAGGTATCAAGGGCGTTTCCATAGATCATGCATTCTCCATTTGTGTTTCTAATCGTTGTTGCACAGCTCTCTTTGGGCCACGAGAACATTGTTACAATGGCAAGGACTTTTTGGAATGCCCTGTCTTCATGTGGAGAAAAGAAATAGTTCTGTGCTAAAAGAAAGAAAAACTGCCTGGAAGACTCCTTTCTTAACCAAAAGGGCTTTCTTCTTTGTTTTGTCTCTCTCAGTAAAAATGACCATAGTGAAGGCTCTGTGCTGACAGCTCAGGGCCCGGAGCCTGCTTCAGATTCTGTGTCTCCCTCTCTCTGCCCCTCCCCTGCTCATGCTCTGTCTCTCTCTGTCTCAAAAGTACATAAAAACATTATAAAAAAATGACCGTAGTGAAAATAGCCATCTGTTTTGGGGAATGAGGGCGGGGATCAGCAGAATGGAAGCTCTAATTTTTGAAACTGTTTGATGCCTGTGTGAGGTGAGTATGCATTCTTCCTTTATTCAAAGTGGTTTTATTGACCTTATTCCTCTTTACCTATGTGGCATAGCTGATGGGAAAGGGCATTTAGCTATCCATTCACTGTTAGAGAATAGACACAAAAATAGATTTCTGTGCATTGAGGGGCGCCTGGGTGGCGCAGTCGGTTAAGTGTCCGACTTCAGCCAGGTCACGATCTCGCGGTCTGTGAGTTCGAGCCCCGCGTCAGGCTCTGGACTGATGGCTCAGAGCCTGGAGCCTGTTTCCGATTCTGTGTCTCCCTCTCTCTCTGCCCCTCCCCCGTTCATGCTCTGTCTCTCTCTGTCCCCAAAATAAATAAACGTTGAAAAAAAAATTTAAAAAAAGATTTCTGTGCATTGATCTTGTATCTTGAAACCATGCTAACTCATTTTTTATGTCTACAAATTTTAACATATTCCTTAGAATTTTCTGTACACCAAGCCGTGTGGTATGAAAGCAGAGATAGTTTTAAGTTTTACTTTTCAACCTGGATGTTTTTTATTTCTTTTTCTTGTCTAATTGCCCTGGTTAGAACCTAGAACCTAGGACAGTGTTGAATAGGTGACAAGAGTGCACATCTTTGTCATGTTCCCGCTCTTGGGGGGAAAGCATTCAGTCTTTTACAGGGTAGTAAGATGCTAGCTGTGGGTTTTGTCAATGTTCTTTATCGGGTTCAGGAAGTTCCCTTCTACTACTAGTGCGTTAAGGGTTTTTTTGTTTGTTTGCTTTGTTTGTTTTTCAATCATGAAAGGGTGATACATTTTGTCAAACGCTCTTTGTCTGCATCTTTTGAGGTGATCATGTGGTTTTTGGTTTTTATCCTATTGACAAGGTGCATTAAGTTAGTTGATTTTCAGATATTAAACCAATCTTATA
>NW_024416447.1:0-1677 GCF_014898765.1 Herpailurus yagouaroundi | reverse complement strand
ATCCATTTTGAGTTTATTTTTGTGAATGGTGTGAGAAAGTGGTCTAGTTTCAACCTTCTGCATGTTGCTGTCCAGTTCTCCCAGCACCATTTGTTAAAGAGACTGTCTTTTTTCCATTGGATGTTCTTTCCTGCTTTGTCAAAGATGAGTTGGCCATATGTTTGTGGGTCTAGTTCTGGGGTTTCTATTCTATTCCATTGGTCTATGTGTCTGTTTTTGTGCCAATACCATGCTGTCTTGATGATGACAGCTTTGTAGTAGAGGCTAAAGTCTGGGATTGTGATGCCTCCTGCTTTGGTCTTCTTCTTCAAAATTACTTTGGCTATTCGGGGCCTTTTGTGGTTCCATATGAATTTTAGGATTGCTTGTTCTAGTTTCGAGAAGAATGCTGGTGCAATTTTGATTGGGATTGCATTGAATGTGTAGATAGCTTTGGGTAGTATTGACATTTTGACAATATTTATTCTTCCAATCCATGAGCAGGGAATGTCTTTCCATTTCTTTATATCTTCTTCAATTACCTTCATAAGCTTTCTATAGTTTTCAGCATACAGATCTTTTACATCTTTGGTTAGATTTATTCCTAGGTATTTTATGCTTCTTGGTACAATTGTGAACGGGATCAGTTTCTTTATTTGTCTTTCTGTTGCTTCATTGTTAGTGTATAAGAATGCAACTGATTTCTGTACATTGATTTTGTATCTTGCAACTTTGCTGAATTCATGTATCAGTTCAAGCAGGCTTTTGGTGGAGTCTATTGGATTTTCCATGTATAATATCATGTCATCTGCAAAAAGCGAAAGCTTGACTTCATCTTTGCCAGTTTTGATGCCTTTGATTTCCTTTTGTTGTCTGATCGCTGATGCTAGAACTTCCAACCCTATGTTAAACAACAGCGGTGAGAGTGGGCATCCCTGTCGTGTTCCTGATCTCAGGGAAAAAGCTCTCAGTATTTCCCCATTGAGGATGATGTTAGCTGTGAGCTTTTCATAAATGGCTTTTATGATGTTTAAAAGTCTACCCCGACTTTCTCAAGGGTTTTTATTAAGAAAGGGTGCTGGATTTTGTCAAAAGCCTTTTCTGCATCGATTGACAGGATCATATGGTTCTTATCTTTTCTTTTATTAATGTGATGTATCATGTTGATTGATTTGCGAATGTTGAACCAGCCCTGCATCCCAGGAATGAATCCCACTTGATCATGGTGAATAATTCTTTTTATATGCTGTTGAATTCAATTTGCTAGTATCTTATTGAGAATTTTTGCATCCATATTCATCAGGGATATTGGCCTGTAGTTTTGTTTGTTTTTTTTTTAACGTTTTTTTTTTTTGGTTTTTTGTTGTTTTTTTTTTTTTTATTATTTTTGGGACAGAGAGAGACAGAGCATGAACAGGGGAGGGGCAGAGAGAGAGGGAGACACAGAATCGGAAACAGGCTCCAGGCTCTGAGCCATCAGCCCAGAGCCCGACGTGGGGCTCGACCTCACAGACCGCGAGATCGTGACCTGGCTGAAGTCGGACGCTTAACCGACTGCGCCACCCAGGCGCCCCTGTAGTTTTGTTTTTTTACTGGGTCTCTGTCTGGTTTGGGAATCAAAGTAATACTGGCTTCATAGAATGAGTCTGGGAGTTTTCCTTCCCTTTCTATTTCTTGGAATAGCTTGAGAAGGATAGG
>NW_024416446.1:0-5350 GCF_014898765.1 Herpailurus yagouaroundi | reverse complement strand
ACTGTCTTTTTTCCATTGGATGTTCTTTCCTGCTTTGTCAAAGATGACTTGGCCATACGTTTGTGGGTCTAGTTCTGGGGTTTCTATTCTATTCCATTGGTCTATGTGTCTGTTTTTGTGCCACAGACGATGTTTCCTAAATTTAAATCTCCCACACAGAACTTTCCCTTGAACTTAAAATTCACCTATCCGCTTACTCCCTGAAAATCACCATGTGGACGGCTAATGATAGCCCACATTTAAATTTTTCTTCACTGAAAATCTGATCTTTCCCAAAACTTGTTTCACTCACAGTTTTTCTGATGTTATTGTACAGCAACAACATCCTTTTAGTAGTTTTGGATAAGAGCCTTGGAAACATTCTGGGTTCCTCTTTTCTCTAAAGCCATATATCTAAACTGTCAGTAAATTTTGTTGCTTCTATTGTCAACACACACCCCAAATCTGACCACCTCTGTGCACTGCAACCAGTCTGGTCCAGGCCACCATCATCTCTTGCTTGATTACTTGGATGGCCTCCAAATTAGACTCCCTGCTTCTACCTTTCCACCATCAGTTCACAGCTTAGCAATGATTACTGCTTCTAGAATATAATTCCACTCATGCCACTCCTCTGTTCACACTCTGCTGATGACTGCCCTTGTCACTCAGAGTGAAAATCAAAGCCTCTTCCTGGTGCTGTAGGCTGCCCCTGACCCACTCATTACCTCTCTGAACTTCTCTTCTTCCTCGTCTAATAACTAAGAAGAATTAATATAATTCCGTGTATACATAAAATAGATTAGCCAATACAAACAATTTATCTGTAACATAAAATGAAAGAACCAAACACGCTGTAATGCTTTGTAGAGGTTGATGGGGGGTGGGAGGGAGGGGAGGGTGGGTGATGCGTATTGAGGAGGGCACCTTTTGGGATGAGCACTGGGTGTTGTATGGAAACCAATTTGACAATAAACTTCATATATTGAAAATAAAATAAAATAAAATAAAAAAATAAAGCCAAGGAGACAGGAAAAGAGCTTCTGTCCCCTCCAAAAGAAAAAAGAAAGAAAGAAAAAAAAAAGAAAAAGAAAGCTGATGACATTATTTGAGTGCCTGGACAATGATGACCAAAGTTCACTACTTGAACTTCCTAGTTATATGAGCCAATAAATTTCTCCACTTACACCTTTAAAAAAAATGTGGGGGCCTTATTAAATGTACATGTAGAATGTATGGAATATATAGAAATTGTATTCAATAACTTTATTGATTTTCAATAACTTTATTGATTTTCTTGAAGGCCACTTAAGGGAGTAATACATGAAAATGGCTTTGAAAAGGCAATTAAAGTTTTTACTACTTGGTCTTTCTTATGCTGTCTTTGCAGAAAACAAGGGAAGGGAAGGGAAGGGAAGGGAAGGGAAGGGAAGGGAAGGGAAGGGAAGGGAAGGGAAGGAAGGGAAGGGAGGAAGAAAGAGAGAGAGGGAGGGAGAAGAGTATGAAGAGAAAGTGGGGGGAGAAAGAGAGTGAGCAAAGAGGAAAGATCTGCAAATATAAATAAAGCTGTATGCCAACATACATTGAATTATTTTACACGATATTCTTATTTTTGAAATACATAGCGCAACAATTCATTCCAAGACAAATTACAGTCACACAGGAATCCTAAGTGTTGGTAGAACCACTTACACATTCAAACAAATTGCAAAGCATGTTAAATTACACCAAATACTTCAATATTGATACCTACTGACATACCACAAGAGTTCCCTAATTAAGGAATTCTTGCTGATGATGACTGCCATAATAACTAACATCTTCCAAAATGAGTTATCTACAAATAGAGAACCTGCATACAGTTGGCCAATGTACACTTCTACTTATGAATGATTTTTATTTAGAATCCCATGTAGACTGGTCAGCCATATGCAAGTATGCAATTCCTGATGGGGTTGTTTTCTTTGTGTTTGAAAATGAGAGCAATCCTGTCCAAATGCCATACCTGCGGGTTATTAATTAATTTCACATTCACCATTATTAAAATATGATTACCCATGATTGAACATGTTAATGAAAAATAAGTACTTGTCACTGGCAAATAGTATCAAAAGAGCAAGAGGGCATTGAAGGCCACATAACCAAAAATACGATCCATTTGTCTTCTCTTTGAAGAATCCAGTAATGCTAGCAACATGCCACAATGTAACTAAATAATCTTGGTCTATTTGTGGGAGAAACATAAAGGAAAAGCAATGACAATGTTTTGGTTTTGATTTTCTTTAAATACTCAAAAAATTCTTATAATACCAAACATGTCTAGAAACATAGGATAATATTCCTCATGTATGGAAAATATGAGAAATACAGCTAAATTTAGAAAAAGTCACATAGTCTGATAAAATATACTGGGGGAATTAGTTCAGGCCATAGGATGAATTGATCACATAAATCTCTAGCAAAATATATTAATAGCTACAGTAAAATCCAATAAAACAAAATTAGCATCCTATGCCTCAGGGCACATTCGACTTCTCTTACACATCCATTTCCAACACCATGTCAGCTTGAGGCCTGCTGTCTGCCAGGAAAGAGTTTGTGTTCAAGATATTCATATTTCTCAAATGAGGAAGCTTTCTAACATTGAAAAACTCTGTATTAGAACTGTACAAAGCTTGCTTCGAATCACCATGTGGTCATATAACGAGGGAAAAACTTTACGTTTACTTGCCTTCCTATGATGAGTCTAAGAAAAAACTACAACAAAAATAATGTTTTTAATTGTGGTATAATATCTCCAGGGGTATGTCCATTAAGTGAAAGAATACAGTGAAGATATTTTAAAAACTGTACAACACTAGGGGCGCCTGGGTGGCACAGTCGGTTAAGCGTCCAACTTCAGCCAGGTCACGATCTCGCGGTCCGTGAGTTCAAGCCCCGCGTCAGGCTCTGGGCTGAAGGCTCAGAGCCTGGAGCCTGTTTCCGATTCTGTGTCTCCCTCTCTCTCTGCCCCTCCCCCGTTCATGCTCTGTCTCTCTCTGTCCCAAAAATAAATAAAAAACGTTGAAAAAAAATTAAAAAAAAACTGTACAACACTAAAATGTTAGTATGACTATCATTTTATTTACAAGAAAAAAATCTAAGACAGGGACTTTGTAATGTAGAGTTGGCCAACAAAACATTACTACTTGTCCTAAAATAAAAGTTTAGATGAACAATCAGAACTCTGGTATTTTTACAGAGTACTCTTTTGCTGATATATTAAACCTTCTGATAGTGTTATTAAATTATTATTCAAAAGCTGACTTAAGTTACTGAACAGCTAGTCTTCAGAATGCTTTGCATAAAAGATCTACATTAGTTGTCTTCTACAATGACAACAGAATCTGTACCTTCTCAAATAGATCAAGTAGAGTTTACAGAAAGCCATTTTGTTTTTTCTTAAATCTCATTATTTAGGGTCTGGACATCAAGTACCCCAGGCAAACTGAAGTCATCTCTTGGTGATGAAATGAAAGGCTATACTAACTCTAAAGACCAAGATATGGCAGGAATATTCACTGTCAAGAACCTGAAGGAAGAGTTGAGTAAACCATGGGGTTGACGCGATTTTTCCTAATTGTATCTTATTTGTATTTTCTTGCCCTTTTTAAATTTTTTTTTCAACGTTTATTTATTTTTGGGACAGAGAGAGACAGAGCATGAACGGGGGAGGGGCAGAGAGAGAGGGAGACACAGAATCGGAAACAGGCTCCAGGCTCTGAACCGTCAGCCCAGAGCCTGACGCGGGGCTCGAACTCACGGACCGTGAGATCGTGGCCTGGCTGAAGTCGGACGCTCAACCGACTGCGCCACCCAGGCGCCCCTCTTGCCCTTTTTAAACCTTTAATGAAGTCCTATTAAAATAATGTAGCCTGGCATACACTTTGCTACAGAGAATTGAGACTGGTGTCTCCTTCCAGTGCCCACTTCTTAGACCCAAAGTAAACCTTCCCTCACATCAGGAGGATGGTGACAGTGGTAATATACGGTCATAATAATCTCCAAAAAAAAAAAAAGAGGGGGGAGACAAAAACCTTTCTGACACACAAGAAAAAGAGTATCAGTATAATACGTACGTTATTAGTAGACAAGCAGGGGCAAAATAGACAAGTAGCTTTCCTTCCAGCAAAAGAAGACAACTAGGTTTTGATGGAAAAGAGTTGGGGTTTTTTTCTTATTTGTTTAAAGTAGGTTTTTTCATAACACCCTAAATCTAGATGTAAAGTTAGTAAGAAACAAGACTAGAAGGAATTTATACATATACGTATTTGGAATCAGTCTTTCATGGTTTAGCATGTGATTTGGACAAGCTGAAAAACAATGTTTGCAGATTGAGGACAACATCCAATTCATCAGGAAGATCTTGGGCTGTACCTTTAAAATATATTCAGAATCCAAACACTGATCAACAGCTTCCCTTCTATGGCCTTGGTAATCTACTGCAAAGACCTCCTGATGGGTCCACTTCCAGTCTGTTTTTAGCATGGCAGCCATAATGATCACTTAAAATGGAAGCCCTGTCATGCCATTCCTTCAGTGAAAACCCTGAAATGCCTCATGGAAGCCATATGATCTGCACCCCTGCACACCCACCCCCCACCCTGTATGTCTCTGCCTCCCTCATCTACCACTCCTGCAATTGATGACTTAATTCACTCACTCTCCTCCAGTGACAATAACCTCTTCATTCTTCCTCAACTGTGCCAAATAGGCTCCCATCAAAGAGTTTGTCATATTGTTTTTCTACCCAGAAAAATCTTCTTTCCTCCCACATATTTATAAGGCTAATTTCCTCCTTCAAGTATTGGATTAAAGTCACCTCCTCGATAATACTATCCGGATCCACTCTCCTCGCCTACATCCAAATCTTTCTTAACTTGTTCTAATTTTCCATTTTCCAAAGAACTTATATTTTTTCTATTATGCTACATAACTGCCTATTTATCATGTTCAGTATTTATCAGCAATTCTGTCTATCACTCACTACAATATAGGTTCTACAAGGGGATAGACTTTTGTTTCCTACCACATTAAAGCATTTAAAACAATGTCAGATAGGTAATAAGCACTCAGTAACTTGTTGCCTAAGAAATTTAAGGAAACAACAGAAGACGATCCAGATAAGACCAGAAAGGACAGCATCTTAATCCCAACAAAAAATTCCAAATTATTGCAAAAAAGAAGGGGTTTTTTTTTGCATTCATTCTTTTAACCCGTATGTATTGGGTCTAACTATGAGTCAGACAGAGTTGTAGGTGCTGGGGATATAATGGGGAGCAAACAGTAACGTGCCCCCTAATTGCTTGAACTTGTGTACTAGAGGGAGAAA
>NW_024416445.1:0-1862 GCF_014898765.1 Herpailurus yagouaroundi | reverse complement strand
AAAGGTGTCCTCAGGTCTAAAATGAGTCTCTTGTAGACAGCAAATAGATGGGTCTTGTTTTTTTATCCATTCTGATACCCTATGTCTTTTGGTTGGCGCATTTAATCCATTTACATTCAGTGTTATTATAGAAAGATATGGGTTTAGAGTCATTGTGATGTCTGTATGTTTTATGCTTGTAGTGATGTCTCTGGTACTTTGTCTCACAGGGTCCCCCTTAGGATCTCTTGGAGGGCTGGTTTAGTGGTGACAAATTCCTTCAGTTTTTGTTTGTTTGGGAAGACCTTTCTCTCTCCTTCTATTCTAAATGACAGACTTGCTGGATAAAGGATTCTCGGCTGCATAGTTTTTCTGTCTAGCACACTGAAAATCTCGTGCCAATTCTTTCTGGCCTGCCAAGTTTCAAAAGAGAGATCAGTCACGAGTCTTCTAGGTCTCCCTTTATATGTGAGGGCACGTTTACCCCTTGCTGCTTTCAGAATTTTCTCTTTATCCTTGTATTTTGCCAGTTTCACTATGATATGTCGTGCAGAAGATCGATTCAAGTTACGTCTGAAGGGAGTTCTCTGTGCCTCTTGGATTTCAATGCCTTTTTCCTTCCCCACTTCAGGGAAGTTCTCAGCTGTGATTTCTTCAAGTACCCCTTCAGCACCTTTCCCTCTCTCTTCCTCCTCTGGGATACCAATGATGCGTAGATTATTTCTTTTACGTGTATCACTTAGTTCTCTAATTTTCCCCTCATACTCCTGGATTTTTTTATCTCTCTTTTTCTCAGCTTCCTCTTTTTCCATAACTTTATCTTCTAGTTCACCTATTCTCTCCTCTGCCTCTTCAATCCGAGCCGTGGTGGTTTCCATTTTGTTATGCATTTCGTTTAAAGCGTTTTTCAGCTCCTCGTGACTGTTCCTTAGTCCCTTGATCTCTGTAGCAAGAGATTCTCTGCTGTCAGCTATACTGTTTTCAAGCCCAGTGATTAATTTTATGACTATTATTCTAAATTCACTTTCTGTTATATTATTTAAATCCTTTTTGATCAGCTCATTAGCTGTTGTTATTTCCTGGAGATTCTTCTGAGGGGAATTCTTCCGCTTGGTCATTTTGGATAGTCCCTGGCGTGGTGAGGACCTGCAGGGCACTTCCCCTGTGCTGTGGTGTATAACTGGAGTTGGTGGGCGGAGCCGCAGTCAGACCTGATGTCTGCCCCCAGCCCACTGCTGGGGCCACAGTCAGACTGGTGCGTGCCTTCTCTTCCCCTCTCCTAGGGGCGGGATTCACTGTGGGGTGGGGTGGCCTGTCTGGGCTACTTGCACACTGCCAGGCTTGTGATGCTGGGGATCTGGCGTCTTAGCTGGGGTGGGTAGGCAAGGTGCACAGGGGCAGGAGGGGCAGGCTTAGCTTCTCCTTAGGTGATCCACTTCAGGAGGGGCCCTGTGGCAGCAGCAGGGAGTCAGCTCCGCTGCCGGAGGTTTGGCTCCGCAGAAGCGCAGAGTTGGGTGTTTGCTCGGAGCGAGCAAGTTCCCTGGCTGGAACTGGTTCTCTTTGGGATTTTGGCTGGGGGATGGGCGGGGGAGATGGCGCTGGCAAGCGCCTTTGTTCCCCACCAAACTGAGCTCTGTCGTCAGGGGGCTCAGCAGCTCTCCTTCCCTTTGTCCTCCAGCCTTCCCGCTTTCTGAGCAGAGCTGTTAACTTATGACCTCCCAGCCGCTAAGTCGCGCTTGCTGTCGGAACACAGTCCGTCAGGCCCCTCCGCTTTTTGCAAGCCAGACTCGGGGGCTCTGCTTGGCCGGCGAGCCGCCCCTCCGCCCCGGCTCCCTGCCGCCAGTCCGTGGAGCGCGCACCGCCTCGCCGCCCTTCCTACCCTC
>NW_024416444.1:0-2338 GCF_014898765.1 Herpailurus yagouaroundi | reverse complement strand
GAGCCTGCTTCCGATTCTGTGTCTCCCTCTCTCTCTGCCCCTCCCCCGTTCATGCTCTGTCTCTCTCTGTCTCAAAAATAAATAAAAAACATTAAAAAAATTAAAAAAAAATAAAATGTTTATTTATTTTCGAGAGAGAGTGTGAGCAGGGGGAGGGGGAGAGAGAGAGGGAGACACAGAATCCGAAGCAGGCTCCAGGCTCTGAGCAGTCAGCACAGAGCCCGATGTGGGGCTCGAACTCATGAACCGTGAGATCATGACCTGAGCCAAAGTCAGATGCTTAACCGACTGAGCTGCCCAGGCACACCTCTTTTTTTTTTTTTTTTTTTAAGTGTTTATTTTTGCAGAGGGAGAGCACGAGAGGGGGAGGGACAGAGAGAGGGAGACAGAGGATCTGAAGTGGGTTCTACGCTGACAGCAGTGAGCCTGATGCGGGGCTGGAACTCACCGAGAGACCAAGACCTGAGCCAAAGTTGGATGCTCAACCGACTGAGCCACTCAGGTGCCCCTCAGCTGGTTTATTCTTACAAAAAACCTCCTGGGATTTTGCTTGGAATTACCTTAAAACAAAGCAAAACAAAGCCTTGGTTCTTAGTCTATTCACAGACTTGTGCAACCATTACTATAGTCAGTTTTAGCATATTTTTCGTTACTCCAAAAAAAAAAAAAATGCCCACCTGTATCCATTAGCATTTACTTCTCATCTCCCCCTCAGCTCCCCCGCTCTCGTAGCCTAGACATCCACTAACCGGCTTTCTGTCTCTGGGCTTTTGACTGTTCTGGGCCTCTCACGGAATTCGGCAACTCGCAGGTGTTTTTGTAACTGGCTTCTTTCTCTCGGCACAGGGTCTTGAAGGTTGGTCCCAGGTGGCGGGTGTGAGTACTCCATTCATGTGTATTGCTGGCCAGATTCCACCGTGCGGCTCTCCTACGTTTCGTTTCTCTGTCCCTCGGTGGATGGTCACTGGAGTCGCTTCTACACTTTGGCAATTATGAATAACGCCGCTACGGACATGCATACGGTTTTTTTCTGTGGATTTATGTCTTCCTTTCTCTTGGGGATATGCTAGGTCATATGGTGACTTTGTGTTGAATGTTTCCAGAAACTGTCGCTGTTTTCCCAGAATGGCTGTACCATGTTATCCTGCCACCAACGGTGTATGAGGGTCTGCTGGTCCATAGCCTCACTGGTGCTTAGGGCTTTTAGAGCATAGCCATCCAGGTGGGCGCAAAGTGGTGTCTCATTGTGGTTTAGATTTACATTTCCCTGATGGTTAATGACGTTGGCCACCCTTTCACTGCTCGCTGGCCAGTTGTGTATCTTCTTTGGTGAAATGTCTGTTCAGCTTCTTTGCCCTATTTATTTACAACATTTTTAAAGATGTTTATTTATTTTTGAGAGAGAGAGAGAGAGAGAGAGAGACAGCGCCAGCAGGGGAGGGGCAGAGAGAGAGGGAGACACAGAATCCGAAGCAGGCTCCGGGCTCTGAGCTGTCAGCCCAGAGCCCAACCAGGGATCAAACTCATGAACAGTGAGATCATGACCTGAGTCGAAGTCGGATGCTCAACCGACTGAGCCACCCAGGCGCCCCATTATTTTTTAATGTTTGTTTTTGAGAGAGAGAGAAAGAGAGACAGAGACAGAGTGTGAGCAGGTGAGAGGCAGAGAGAGAGAGAGAGAGAGGGAGAGGGAGACACAGAATCCAAAGTAGGTCCAGACTCCAAGTTGTCAGCACAGAGCCCAGTGCAGGGCTCAAACTCATGAACCATGAGATCATGACCTGAGTCAGTCAGATGCTCAACTGACTGAGCCACCCAGGCACCCCATTATTTTTTAATGTTCGTTTTTGAGAGAGAGAGAAAGATAGACAGAGACAGACAGTCTGAGAAAGAGAACTCATGAACCGTGAGATCATGACCTGAGCCAAAGTTTGATGCTTAACCTACAGAGCCCCCCAGGCGACCCACCTTTGCCCATTTTTTTTTTTAATTTTTTTTTCAACGTTTTTTATTTATTTTTGGGACAGAGAGAGACAGAGCATGAACGGGGGAGGGGCAGAGAGAGAGGGAGACACAGAATCAGAAACAGGCTCCAGGCTCTGAGCCATCAGCCCAGAGCCTGACGCGGGGCTCGAACTCACGGACCGCGAGATCGTGACCTGGCTGAAGTCGGACGCTTAACCGACTGCGCCACCCAGGCGCCCCTCCCACCTTTGCCCATTTTTAATCGGGTTATCAGTCGTTTTGTTATTGAGTTGTGAGAGTCCTTCATATAGTCTGGACACAAGCTGTGTACCAGAGACATATGATTTGCACATATTTCCCCCACCCCCATTTT
>NW_024416443.1:0-8436 GCF_014898765.1 Herpailurus yagouaroundi | reverse complement strand
GATGCCTTTGATTTCCTTTTGTTGTCTGATTGCTGATGCTAGAACTTCCAGCACTATGTTAAACAACAGCGGTGAGAGTGGGCATCCCTGTCGTGTTCCTGATCTCAGGGAAAAAGCTCTCAGTTTTTCCCCGTTGAGGATGATGTTAGCTGTGGGCTTTTCATAAATGGCTTTTATGATCTTTAAGTATGTTCCTTCTATCCCGATAGGTATTCTGTTTTTAAAAATTCGTTAGTTAACCTACATACAGTGTAATATTGGTTTGAGCAGTAGAACCCAGTGATTTATCACTTACATATAACAGCCAGTGCTCATCCCAACAAGTGCTCTCCTTAATGCCCGTCACCCATTTAGCCCATCCCCACACCCACTTCCCCTCCAACAACCCTCAGTTCTCTGCATTTAAGAGTCTCTTATGGTTTGCATCCCTTTTTGTTTTTATCTTATTTTTCCTTCACTTCCCCCGTGTTTCACCTGTTTTGTTTCTTAAATTCCACATATGAGTAAAATCATATGATATTTGTCTTTGTCTGACTGACCTTTTCACTTAGCATAATGCACTCTAGTTCCATCTACATTGTTGCGAATGGCAAGATTTCATTCTTTTTGATTTGCAAGTAATATTCCATTGTATGTATGTACCACATCTTCTTTACCCATTGATCAGTTGATAGACATTTGGGCTCTTTCCATAATTTGGCTATTGTTGATATAGTTATGCTTTAAGTTGACAGAATTCCCCTCTATTCCTAGTTTTGGTCATAAATGGATGTTGTGTTCTGTCATAAGCTTTTTCAGCATCTATTGATACCATCATGTGATTTTTCTTTTTTAGACTGTTGGTGTGATGGATCATGTTAATTGATTTTCAAACGTTGAGCCAGCCTTACATTTCTAGGATAAATCCCACTTGGTCATGATGTAATTATTTTTATAAATTAATGGACTTTGGGGGCGCCTGGGTGGCACAGTCGGTTAAGCGTCCGACTTCAGCCAGGTCACGATCTCGCGGTCCGTGAGTTCAAGCCCCGCGTCAGGCTCTGGGCTGATGGTTCAGAGCCTGGAGCCTGTTTCCGATTCTGTGTCTCCCTCTCTCTCTCTGCCCCTCCCCCGTTCATGCTCTGTCTCTCTCTGTCCCAAAAATAAATAAACGTTGAAAAAATTTTTTAAAAAAATTAATGGACTTTGGATTTGCTAATATTTTGATAAGGATTTTTGCATCTATGTTCATGAGAGATACTGTAGTTTTCCTTTCTTCTAATGTCTTTATCTACTTATAGTATTAAAATAATGCTGGCCTTACAGAATGAGTTAGGAAGTATTTTCTCTGCTTCTGTACCTTCTAAAAGAAATTGCAGAGAATTGGTATAATCTCTTCCTTAAATGTTTGGTTGAATTCACCAGTGAACCCATCTGGCCATGGTGCTTTTTTACTTAAAAGGTTATTAATTATCGGGGTACCTGGGTGGCTCAGTTGAGCATCTGACGTCGGCTCAGGTTATGATTTCTTTGTGTCTCTCTCTCTGCCCCCACCCCTCACTTGTGCTTTCTCTCTCTTAAAAATTAAATAAATAAATAAACATTTTAAAAAAAATTTTTTTTCAACGTTTTTATTTATTTTTGGGACAGAGAGAGACAGAGCATGAATGGGGGAGGGGCAGAGAGAGAGGGAGACACAGAATCGGAAACAGGCTCCAGGCTCTGAGCTATCAGCCCAGAGCCCGATGCGGGGCTTGAACTCACGGACCGCGCGATCGTGACTTGGCTGAAGTCGGATGCTTAACCGACTGCGCCACCCAGGCGCCCCTAAATAAACATTTTGAAATAAGTAAATAGTTGTTAATTAGTGATAGGAGTCCTAGTCAGATTGTCTATTTCTTCTTGTATGTGTTTTGGCAGATTTTGTATATAGGAATCCTCTGTATTTTCTGCTCAACTTTTAAAACTAAAAGAAAAAAAAAATGAAGTCTTATCATTGATGTTGGCAAGGCCCACAAGGGAAAGTTTGCTCTCAATACTTCACACACACACATAAATGTGTACTATAAATAGTCCCTAGAAATTCCCCTTGAATGATGAGATATAAGCTTTGACTCTAAAAGGACACTTATTATATTTTATCCAGCATTTCTAGGTAAGGCTGTTAGTGTAATCAGTTCACAATTATGGCCCCAAATGGAAATCAGATACTTTCCCTCAGAAACATTTTCAAGGCTCTTCTGGGTGCAGGTGTCAAAAACAACTTGAATCAAGAGGTTGGGAAAGTGGCAGAGTAGAAGGACCCAGAGCTCACTCCATCCCACATTTTTGACTAGATATTATCTACACCCAAGTCAACAAACTGGAAACCAGTCCAAAGATGGAAAAACAAACTCTGTAACTAAATATAGGGAAGAAATGGGGCGCCTGGATGGCTCAGTAGGTTAAGCGTCCGACTTCGGCTCAGGTCATGATCTCCCCGTTTGTGGGTTCAAGCCCAGCGTCGGGCTCTGTGCTGACAGCTTAGAGCCTGGAGCCTGTTTCGGATTCTGTGTCTCCCTCTTTCTCTGACCCTCCCCTGTTCATGCTCTCTCTCTCTTTCTCAAAAAGAAATAAATGTTAAAAAAAAATTTTAAATAAAATAAAATAAATAAATAAATATAGGGAAGAATCTATAGCTCAAAGGTTAGAAAAGTCAGAAAGGTGAAGGGAGGCTGCCCACAGGAGGGAGGCATGTGTGTGTGCAGAGAGAGCAGAGAAGCAAGCTCTTGTACCAGGGTGTTCACATAGGAAATACTAATCCCCATAACTTTTGGCTTTAAAAGCCAGAAGGACTGAATTCCATGAATTTATAAAATCAGTGGACTTGAAGGTTTAAAAGTCTCCTTACTCAGCTTTGGGCAGGCCAGAAGGGTGAGTGATAGCTGGGTTGTTGCCTTTAAGATACAGCAGTCTGCACACACAGGCATCTAAAAAATGGCAGTTTGCACAATGCCAGGGACAAATGGGAGACAGCTCTGCTCATAATGATTTTGAAGCATGTTGGGGGACTTCTCTGAAAATGAGGAAGCTGACAGGTGCCAATTTCCTCCCCTGCCCCACCCCCAGCATAAACACAGAGCAACCTGCAAGAGGTGAGGCTGCACACACACTTGCTGCATGACCTGCTGGGAGTGCATCACATTCATGAGTTCTCCTGAATATTAGTCCACTTCCCACCTGCTGGCCTTGGTCCTGGCCATGCATGCACCCTGACCAGCCTCTGTGTGCACAGCTGCTACATGCACCACATCCATCCACCCTGAATCCCTGTCACATGCCTCCAGCCATCATTGCACACCCTTGGCAGCCCTGGCACACAGCCCCCAGCCACCATAGTGCTTTGGGGTACTGCATAGGACTACTGGTCCAATGCAGATTTTGCTATTACTTCCACTCCACTCCCAAGTTCCCTGGTGGGCATCCTCCACAAAGCTGGACTGCCTGGGTCCCACTAACACCACAGAGAAAGCACAGCCGAGAACAGAAAGAGAGTCACTGCAGATGACTGCACTGAAAAGAAAAGTGACTCAGATACAATGGCAGGGCATAAGCAGCACACATAGGATATTCTCTTGAAATGTCAAGTTCTGGTGAACAGGAGACACTGCACTGCAGGACACCTCAGGACCCCTTCTTCATAAAGTCACTACTTTCAAAAGCAGAAGACACAGCTGACTTTCTTAATAGAGAAACAGACACAGAGAGGCAGACAAAATGAGGAGAGAGAGAAATTTATCCCAAATAAAAGAACAGGAAAAAGACACAGCCAGAGAGCTAAGTGAAACAGATATAAGTAATATGTCTGATAGATAATTTAGAGCAATGATCATAAGGATACATGCTGGATTTGAGAAAAGAGTGGAAGACATGGGTGAGACACTTAACACAGAGACAAAGAATAATAGAGTAAATGGCTCAGTAAACAAAATGAGAAACACACTTGAAGAAATGAATAGCTGGTGGAAGAAGCAAAGGAATGATTAGTGACCTGGGAGAAAGAGTAATGGAAAATAATAAAGCTGAACAAAAAGAAAGAAAAAAGAATTACACAAAATGAGAATAGTTTTAGGGACTTGGTGACTACATCAAACATAATAATATTCATATTACAGGAGTCCCAGAAGAAGAGGAGGAGAAGGAGGAGGAGGACGATGAGGAGGAGGACCAGGAGGAGGAGAAGGAGAAGGAGTAGAAGAAGAGAAAGAAGGAGGAGGATGAGGAGGAGGAGGGGGAGGAGGTGGGGGAGGGGAAGGAGAGGGAAGAGGGGGAGGAGGAAGGAGAAAAGAAGGCAGAAAATTATTTTGAACAAATAAGACATGAAAATTTCCTTAATCTAGAAAAGGAAACAGATATCCAGGAGGAACAGAGAACTTCCAACAAAATCAACAAAAGGAGACCAGCAGCGATACTCAACCAGGGGAAGATGGCGGCATAGGAGGACGCTGCGCTCAATGTGTCCTGCTGGTCACTTAGATTCCACCTACACCTGCCTAAATAAACCAGAAAACTGCCAGAAGACTAGCAGAACGGAGTCTCTGGAGCCAAGCACAGACAAGAGGCCCACGGAAGAGGGTAGGAAGGGCAGAGAGGCAGTGCACGCCACATGGACTGGCAGGAGGGAACCAGGGCGGAGGGGCTGCCGGGGGGCCAAGCAGAGCCCTGGAGTCTGGCTTGCTAAAGCGGAAGGGCCGGACAGAGTGTGTTCCGACAGCAAGTGGGACTTGACATCTGGAAGGTTATAAGTTAACAGCTCTGCTCTGAGCGGGAAGGCTGGAGGACAACGGGAGGGGGAGTTGCTGAGCCCTGGGACAACAGAGCTCAGTTTGGCAGGGAACAAAGGCGCTCACCAGCGCCATCTCCCTCGCCCACCCCCAGCCAAAATCCCAAAGGGAACCAGTTCCTGCCAGAGCACTTGCTTGCACTGCGCAAACACCAAATGCTGTACTTCTGCGGATCCATCCCTCTTGCGGCGGGTCTGACTCCCTCCTGCTGCCACAGGGCCCCTCCCAAAGCGGATCACGAATGACAAGCTAGCTAAGCCTGCCCCTCCTGCCCTCATGCACCTTGCTGATCCACCCCAGCTAATACGCCAGATCCCCAGCACCACAAGCCCTGCAGTGTGCAAGTAGCCCAGACAGGCCACACCATCCCACAGTGAATCTTGTCCCTAAGAGAGGGGAACAGAAGGTACACACCAGTCTGACTGTGGCCCCAGCGGTGGGCTGGGGGCAGACATCAGGTCTCACTGTGGCCCCAACCATCAACTTCAGTTATTCAAGTCAGCACAGGGGAAGTGCCCAGCAGGCCCGCATCACTCCAGGGACTATCCAAAATGACCAAAAGGAAGAATTTCCCTCAAAAGAATCTCCAGGAAATAACAACAGCTAACGAACATATCAAAAAGGATTTAAACAATATAACAGAAAGTGAATTTAGAATAATAGTCATAAAATTAATTGCTGGGCTTGAAAACAGTATAGAGGACAGCAGAGAATCTATTGCTACAGAGATCAAGGGACTAAGGAATAGTCCGGAGGAGCTAAAAAGTTCTATAACCGAGCTGCAAAATAAAATGGAAATGACCACGGCTCCGATTGAAGAGGCAGAGGAGAGAATAGGTGAACTAGAAGATAAAATTATGGAAAAAGAGGAAGCTGAGAAAAAGAGAGATAAAAAAATCCAGGAGAATGAGGGGAAAATTAGAGAACTAAGTGATGCACTAAGAGAAATAATCTACGCATGATTGGTATTCCAGAGGAGGAAGAGAGAGGGAAAGGTGCTGAAAGGGGTACCTGAAGAAATAATAGCTGAGAACTTCCCTGAGCTGGGGAAGGAAAAAGGCATTGAAATCCAAGAGGCACAGAGAACTCCCTTCAGATGTAACTTGAATCGATTTTCTGCATGACATATCATACTGAAACTGGCAAAATAGAAGGATAAAGAGAAAATTCTGAAAGCAGCAAGGGATAAACGTGCCCTCACATATAAAGGGAGACCTATAAGACTCGTAACTGATCTCTCTTCTGAAACTTGGCAGGCCAGAAAGGAATGGCAGGAGATCTTCAATGTGATGAACACAAAAAAAATATGCAGCCGAGAATCCTTTACCCAGCAAGTCTGTCATTTAGAATAGAAGGAGAGATAAAGGTCTTCCCAAACAAACAAAAACTGAAGGAATTCGTCACCACTAAACCAGCCCTACAAGAGATCCTAAAGGGGATTCTGTGAGACAAAGTACCAGAGTCATCGCTACAAGGATAAAATATACAGACATCACAAGGACGCTAAACCCATATCTTTCTATAATAACACTGAATGTAAATGGACTAAATGCACCAACCAAAAGACATAGGGTATCAGAATGGATAAAAAAACAAGACCCATCTATTTGCTGTCTACAAGAGACTCATTTTAGACCTGAGGACACCTTCAGATTGAGAGTGAGGGGATGGAGAACTATCTCTCATGCTACTGGAAGCCAAAAGAAAGCTGGAGTAGCCATACTTATATCAGACAAACCAGACTTCAAATTAAAGGCTGTAACAAGAGATGAAGAAGGGCATTATATAATCATTACAGGGTCCATCCATCAGGAAGAGCTAACAACTATAAATGTCTATGCGCCAAATACGGGAGCCCCCAAATATATAAAACAATTAATCAAAAACATAAGCAACCTTATTGATAAGAATGTGGCAATTGCAGGGGACTTTAACACTCCATTTACAGAAATGGATAGATCATCTAGACACACGGTCAATAAAGAAACAAGGGCCCTGAATGAGACATTGGATCAGATGGACTTGACAGATATATTTAGAACTCTGCATCCCAAAGCAACAGAATATACTTGCTTCTCGAGTGCACATAGAACCTTCCCCAAGATACATCACATATTGGGTCACAAAACCACCCTTCATAAGTATACAAGAATTGAAATTATACCATGCATACTTTCAGACCACAATGCTATGAAGCTTGAAATCAACCACAGGAAAAAGTCTGGAAAACCTCCAAAAGCATGGAGGTTAAAGAACACCCTACTAAAGAATGAGTGGGTCAACCATGCAATTAGAGAAGAAATTAAAAAATATATGGAAACACACGAAAATGAAAATACAACAATCCAAATGCTTTGGGATGCAGCAAAGGCAGTCCTGAGAGGAAAATGCATTGCAATCCAGGCCTATCTCAAGAAACAAGAAAGATCCCAAATACAAAATCTAACAGCACACCTAAAGGAAATAGAAGCAGAACAGCAAAGGCAGCCTAAACCCAGCAGAAGAAGAGAAATAATAAAGATCAGAGCAGAAATAAACAATATAGAGTCTAAAAAAACTGTAGAGCAGATCAATGAAACCAAGAGTTGGTTTTTTGAAAAAATAAACAAAATTGACAAACCTCTAGCTAGGCTTCTCAAAAAGAAAAGGGAGATGACCCAAACAGATAAAATCATGAATGAAAATGGAATTATTACAACCAATCCCTCAGAAATACAAGCAATTATCAGGGAATACTATTAAAAATTATATGCCAACAAACTGGACAACCTGGAAGAAATGGACAAATTCCTGAACACCCACACACTTCCAAAACTCAATCAGGAGGAAACAGAAGGCTTGAACAGACCTATAACGAGCAAAGGAATTGAATCAGTTATCAAAAATCTCCCAACAAATAAGAGTCCACGACCAGATGGCTTCCCAGGGGAGTTCTACAGACGTTTAATGCAGAGATAATACCTATCCTTCTCAAGCTATTCCAAGAAATAGAAAGGGAAGGAAAACTTCCAGACTCATTCTATGAAGCCAGTATTACTTTGATTCCTAAACCAGACAGAGACCCAGTAAAAAAAGAGAACTACAGGCCAATATCCCTGATGAATATGGATGCAAAAATTCTCAATAAGATACTAGCAAATCGAATTCAATGGCATATAAAAAGAATTATTCACCATGATCAAGTGGGATTCATTCCTGGGATGCAGGGCTGGTTCAACATTCACAAATCAATCAACGTGATACATCACATTAACAAAAAAAAAGAGAAAAGCCATATGATCCTGTCAATCGATGCAGAAAAGGCCTTTGACAAAATCCAGCACCCTTTCTTAATAAAAACCCTTCAGAAAGTCGGGATAGAAGGAACATACTTAAACATCATAAAAGCCATTTATGAGAAGCCCACAGCTAACATCATCCTCAACGGGGAAAAACTGAGAACTTTCTCCCTGAGATCAGGAACACAACAGGGATGTCCACTCTCACCGCTGTTGTTTAACATAGTGTTTGAAGGGCTAGCATCAGCAATCAGACAACAAAAGGAAATCAAAGGCATCAAAATTGGCAAAGATGAAGTCAAGCTTTCACTTTTTGCAGATGACATGATATTATACATGGAAAATCCGATAGACTC
>NW_024416442.1:0-3112 GCF_014898765.1 Herpailurus yagouaroundi | reverse complement strand
TAAAAAATGCTCTGGTATTTTGATAGGGATTGCATTGAATCTGTAGATTGCTTTGGAAAGTTTGAGCATTGCAACAATATTAATTCTTCCAGTCCATGAGCATGGAATATCTTTCCATTATTTGTCTCATTGTCAGTTTCTTTGATCAGTGTCCTATAGTATTCATTCTTTTACCTCTTTGATTAAATTTATTGCTAGATATTTCATTATATTTGATGCACTATAAATGGGATTGTTTTCTTAATTTCTTTCAGCTATTACATTATCAGTGTATAAAAATGCAACAGATTTCTGTATATTGACTTTGTATAACTTGATGTTTTCTAGTAGTTTTTTGGTGGAGTATTTAGTTATATATATATATATATATATATATATATATATATATATATATATAGCATATATATGCATATATATATAGCATTGCCTTACCAATTTGTTTCTATTTCTTATTTGATTGCTGTAGCTAGCATTTCCAGTACTATGTTGGATGAAAGTCCAACATCTGGCAAGAGTGGATGCACATTTTTGTCCTGTTCCTGGTCTTAGAGGGAGAGGTGTCAATTATTTTCCAGTGAGCGTGATGTTGGCTGTGCATTGTCATATATGGCCTTTATTATATTGAAGTATGTTCCCTCTAAACCCACTTTGTTGAGGGTTTCTATCATGAATATATGTTAAATTTTTCCAGTATTTTTCTGTATCTACTGAGATGATCGTATAGGTATTTACCTTTCACTTTGTTGATGTGGTATAATCACACTTATTTGTAGATATTGAACCAGGAAGGATATTTATTTAACTAAAAATTCTTCAAAATATTAACTCTTCTAATCAACTTTTTGTGTATTTATTTATTTATTTTTCTCTTGTGTATTTATAATGAGCTTGTGGTTTTGTGTGTGTGTGTGTTTTACTTTTATTTTTTATTTTTTGCTAACATATGTGTTTACTGTATATGTTCCTTATTTTTACTCTACACTTGCTTTGACTGCCTTTGCCAAATCATCTAACATTAATGTATTAAAAAACTGCCTGACTGGCTCCAGATAGTGGTCTGTTTTGGCCATTAGTTAATCTCTAATCAACCGTTTTTCTCTAAAACACAAGGTTGGTAACAATGCACCATTTCTGTTTTTATAAAATTTGATGAGCTTTAACGGACTTTGAATTTTTAGGGAAAATTTGGCACGTAAATAAAATTCAGGATAACTTTTAGTCTTACTGTCATGTAAATTCGGTAGCTTTTGTACAATTCTTAAATATTCCCAGTCTTCTGATTGGACTCACGCATTTTATTTTGTGAGTATTCTCTGTTTGCCAGTACTCTTGCATTGGAATTGGATTATCCGGGTATACTTGTTCAATGGGTTTTGCAGCATTTCACTTCGGTTTCCTGACAGATATTTTATACATTTCATGGCAATGCCTAATAGTCTTCCATGGGTAGCTAAGTGCTTTACTTATTATTAAAGGCTAAGGCTATATGGGAAGTCTTTTGGTATGAACAGTGAAGAGTCAGCAGTATTGAAGTCAGTAAGTCAAGTCTGGGTTGAGGGCTCTAAGAAGACTAAATATTTTATTCACAGAATAATTCAGTGTATGTCTGAAGGTTTCTTCCAAGAGTATGCCTATCAGGAAAATGCTGAATATAGAGTATTAGCAAGAGAGAAGCAATTTTAGCTGCGTGTATCTCTGCCAAAGTGAGTTGGCCAGCATCCTGTAAGATACACTCTAAACACATAGAGAATTTTATTTTTTAAAGGGAACAATGTAACTCTTCACCTAAAGCTGAAAGCTAAGGAGTGAGTTCTTTATCTTGAAGTACCCATTTTTCTTCCCAAATTATGGAGTGAGGAATGTTTAGCTATCCTACTGATCTAATAGACGAGTTGTCTGAAATAATTAAAGTGCTTTGCAATAGCTGTGACTTCCAGGGCAAGCCATATTCATTTTGAAGTTTAAAATACCTCTTTTTTCCCCCACCCACATGAAAACTTTGGTTTGAACATTTAAATGCTGTTATTTCTGTTATTAGCTAAACCACTAAAGAGGTTGTCTGTAATACCTGAAAGCATACTGAATAAGAAAATCATTATTTTTCTGTCTCAGGTTCTTGTTACATATTTAAAGAAAAATATTCAATGTCTCTACTTTATGAAGGAGGAAAAAGGGCATTACAAAACAGTGCTAAAGTAAATATTACCTCCAATGACCCTCAGGTTTTATTCCTTTGGTACTCAGGTTTTTATCTGTGGGTTGAAACCAGAACACAATCTCAACCTTTTGCTGCACTTTGGAATCACCTGGGGACTTTAAAATGTCCTTCCATCTAGATCCCCAACACAGAGTTTCTGAATTAATTGCTCTGACTCATACCTTGGTCATTGATGGAGTGATTTTAAGAGGAAGCTAAAATGCAGCTTCTGGGTAACCCTTTCAATTCTCACGGTGATGCTCCTACTGTTTGTCATGACATACATGACCCCAAGTCTTCTGGAGTCAAAAGAGAAGGGAAAACACAAGTTTTTTTTTTATATGAAATTTATTGTCAAATTGGTTTCCATACAACACCCAGTGCTCATCCCAAAAGGTGCCCTCCTCAATACCCATCACCTACCTTCTCCTCCCTCCCACCCCCCATCAACCCTCAGTTTGCTCTCAGTTCTCAACAGTCTCTTATGCTTTGGCTCTCTCCCACTCTAACCTCTTTTTTTTTTTTTCTTCCCCTCCCCCATGGGTTCCTGTCAAGTTTCTCAGGATCCACATAAGAGTGAAACCATATGGTATCTGTCTTTCTCTGTATGGCTTATTTCACTTAGCATCACACTCTCCAGTTCCATCCACGTTGCTACAAAAGGCCATATTTCATTTTTTCTCATTGCCACGTAGTATTCCATTGTGTATATAAACCACAATTTCTTTATCCATTCATCAGTTGATGGACATTTAGGCTCTTTCCATCATTTGGCTATTGTTGAGAGTGCTGCTATGAACATTGGGGTACAAGTGCCCCTATGCATCAGTACTCCTGTGTCCCTTGGATAAATTCCTAGCAGTGCTATTGCTGGGTCATAGGGTAGGTCTATTTTTAATTTTCTGAGGAACCTCC
>NW_024416441.1:0-1577 GCF_014898765.1 Herpailurus yagouaroundi | reverse complement strand
AGACTCGTGACCGATCTCTCTTTTGAAACTTGGCAGGCCAGAAAGAGTTGGCACGAGATTTTCAGTGTGCTAGACAGAAAAAATATGCAGCCGAGAATCCTTTATCCAGCAAGCCTGTCATTTAGAATAGAAGGAGAGATAAAGGTCTTCCCAAACAAACAAAAACTGAAGGAATTTGTCACCACTAAACCAGCCCTACAAGAGATCCTAAGGGGGACCCTGTGAGACAAAGTACCAGAGACGTCACTACAAGCATAAAACATACAGACATCACAATGACTCTAAACCCATATCTTTCTATAATAACACTGAATGTAAATGGATTAAATGCGCCAACCAAAAGACATAGGGTATCAGAATGGATAAAAAAACAAGACCCATCTATTTGCTGTCTACAAGAGACTCATTTTAGACCTGAGGACACCTTTAGATTGAGAGTGAGGGGATGGAGAACTATTTATCATGCTACTGGAAGCCAAAAGAAAGCTGGAGTAGCCATACTTCTATCAGACAAACTAGATTTTAAATTAAAGGCTGTAACAAGAGATGAAGAAGGACATTATATAATAGTGACAGGGTCTATCCATCAGGAAGAGCTAACAATTATCAATGTCTATGCGCCGAATACTGGAGCGCCCAAATATATAAAACAATTACTCATAAACACAAGCAACCTTATCGATAAGAATGTGGTAATTGCAGGGGACTTTAACACCCCACTTACAGAAATGGATAGATCATCTAGACACACGGTCAATAAAGAAACAAGGGCCCTGAATGAGACATTGGATCAGATGGACTTGACAGATATATTTAGAACTCTGCATCCCAAAGCAACAGAATATACTTTCTTCTCAAGTGCACATGGAACATTCTCCAAGATAGATCATATACTGGGTCACAAAACAGCCCTTCATAAGTTTACAAGAATTGAAATCATACCATGCATACTTTCAGACCATAATGCTATGAAGCTTGAAATCAACCACAGAAAAAAGTCTGGAAAACCTCCAAAAGCATGGAGGTTAAAGAACACCCTACTAACGAATGAGTGGGTCAACCAGGCAATTCGAGAAGAAATTAAAAAATATATGGAAACAAACGAAAATGGAAATACAACAATCCAAATGCTTTGGGATGCAGCAAAGGCAGTCCTGAGAGGAAAATACATTGCAATCCAGGCCTATCTCAAGAAACAAGAAAAATCCCAAATACAAAATCTAACAGCACACCTAAAGGAAGTAGAAGCAGAACAGCAAAGGCAGCCTAAACCAGCAGAAGAAGAGAAATAATAAAGATCAGAGCAGAAATAAACAATATAGAATCTAAAAAAACTGTAGAGCAGATCAACGAAACCAAGACTTGGTTTTTTGAAAAAATAAACAAAATTGACAAACCTCTAGCCAGGCTTCTCAAAAAGAAAAGGGAGATGACCCAAATAGATAAAATCATGAATGAAAATGGAATTATTACAACCAATCCCTCAGAGATACAAACAATTATCAGGGAATACTAGGAAAAATTATATGCCAACAAATTGGACAACCTGGAAGAAATGGACAAATTCCTGAACACCC
>NW_024416440.1:0-4564 GCF_014898765.1 Herpailurus yagouaroundi | reverse complement strand
GATGTGATGAATCACACTAATTGTTTTGTGGATATTGAACCAGCCCTGCATCCCAGGTATAAATCCCACTTGGTAATGGTGAATAATTTTTTTAATGTATTGTTGGATCCGGTTGGCTAATATCTTGTTGAGGATTTTTGCATCCATGTTCATCAGGGAAATTGGTCCTTAGTTCTCCTTTTTAGTGGGGTCTCTGTCTGGTTTTGGAATCAGGGTAATGCTGGCTTCATAGAAAGAGTTTGGAAGTTTCCTTCCATTTCTATTTTTTGGAACAGCTTCAAGAGAATAGGTGTTAACTCTTCCTTAAATGTTTGGTAGAATCCCCCTGGAAAGCCATCGGGCCCTGGACTCTTGTTTTTTGGCAGATTTTTGATTACTAATTCGATTTCCTTACTGGTTATGGGTCTGTTCAAATTTTCTATCTCTTCCTGTTTCAGTTTTGGTAGTGTATATGTTTCTAGGAATTTGTCCATTTCTTCCAGATTTCTCATTTTAATGGCATATAATTGCTCATAATATTGTCTTATTATTGTTTTTATTTCTGTTATGTTGGTTGTGATTTCTCCTCTTTCATTCTTGATTTTACTTATTTGGGTCATTTCCTTTTTCTTCTTGATCAAACTGGCTAGTGGTTTATCAATTTTGTTAATTCTTTCAAAGAACCAGCTTCTGATTTAATTGATTTGTTCCATTATTTTTTTGGTTCCAATAGCATTAATTTCTGCTCTAATCTTTCTCATTTCCTGTATTCTGCTGGTTTTGGTTTTTATTTGCTGTGCTTTTTCCAGCTCCTTAAGGCATAAGGTTAGTTTGTGTATCTAAGATCTTTCTTCCTTCTTTAGGAAGGCCTGGATTGCTATGTACTTTCCTCTTATGACCGCCTTTGCTGCATCCCAGAGGTTTTGGGTTATGGTGCTATCATTTTCATTGACTTACATATACTTTTTAATTTCTTCTTTAACTGCTTGGTTAGCCCATTCAGTCTTTAGTAGGATGTTATTCAGTCTCCAAGTATTTGTTACCTTTCCAAATTTTTTCTTGTGGTGATTTCGAATTTCATAGCACTGTGGTCTGAAAATATGCATGGTATGATCTTGATATTTTTGTACTTACTTAGGGCTGATTTGTGTCCCAGTGTATGGTCTATTCTGGAGAACGTTCCATGTGCACTGGAAAAGAATGTATATTCTCCTGCTTTAGGATGAAATGTTCTGAATATATCTGTTAAGTCTATCTGGTTCAATGTGTAATTCAAAGCCATTGTTTCCTTGTTGATTTTTTGATTAGATGATCTGTCCTTTGCTGTGAGTGGGGTATTGAAATCTCCTACTATTATGGTATATTATCAATGAGTTTCTTTATGTCTGTGGTTAATTGATTTCTATATTTGGGTGCTCTCACATTTGATGCATAAATTTTTACAATTGTTAGGTCTTCTTGGTCTATAGACCCCTTGATTATGATATAATGCCCTTCTGAATCTCTTGATACAGTCTTTATTTTAAAGTCTAGATTGTCTGATATATGTATGGCTACTCCGGCTTTCTTTTGTTGACCATTAGCATGATAGATGGTTCTGCATCCTCTTATTTTCAATCTGTAGGTGTCTTTAGGTCTAAAGTGGGTTTCTTGTAAATGGCATATAGATGGGTCTTGTTTTCTTATCCATTCTGTTTTCTTATCCATCCTATGTCTTTTGATTGGAGCATTGAGTCCATTGACATTTAGAGTGAGTACTGAAAGATAAGAATTTATTGCCATTATGATGCTTGTAGAGTTGGAGTTCCCGTGGTGTCTCTGGTCCTTTCTAATCTTTTGTTGCTTTTGGTATCTATTGTATACGTGTGTGTGTGTGTGTGTGTGTGTGTGTGTGTGTGTATGTATGTATATATATATATATATTTTTTTTCTCCCCTCAGAGAGTCCCCCTTAAAATTTCTTGCTGGGCTGGTTTAGTGGTCACAAACTCCTTTAATTTTTGTTTGTCTGGGAAACTTTTTATCTCTCCTTCTATTTTCAATGACAGCCTTGCTTGATAAAGAATTCTTGGCTGCATATTTTTCTGATTCAGCACACTGAATATATCCCACCACTCTTTTATGGCCTGCCAAGTTTCTGTGGATAGGTCTGTGGCAAACCTGATCTGTCTTCCCTTGTAGGTTAGGGACTTTTTTTCCCTTGCTATTTTCATGATTCTCTCCTTGCCTGAGTATTTTGTGAATTGACTATGATATGCCTCCTTGATGGTCATTTTTTGTTGAGTCTAATGGGAGTCCTCTGTGCTTCCTGGATTTTGATGTCTGTGTCTTTCCCCAGGTTAGGAAAGTTTCCTGCTATGATTTGCTCACATAACCCTTCTACCCCTATTTCTCTCTCTTCCTCCTCTGGGACCCCTATGATTCTGATGTTGTTCCTTTTTAATGAGTCACTGATTTCTCTAATTCTTAAATTGTGCTCTTTTGCCTTCATCTCCCTCTTTTTTTCTGCTTCGTTAAGTTTGTCCTCTATATCGCTGATTCTCTGTTCTGCCTCATCCATCCTTGCCACCGCTGCATCCGTCCGTGATTGCAGCTCAGTTATAGCATTTTTAATTTCATTCTGGCTATCTATTACTTCTTTTATGTATGTAGAAAGGGATTCTAATCTATTTTCAACTCCAGCTAGTATTCTTATTATCCTGATTGTAAATTCTGGTTGAGACATCTTGTTTGTATCTGTGTTGGTTAAATTCCTGGCTGTCGTTTCTTTGTGCTCTTTATTTTGGGGTGAATTCCTTCGTTTTCTCATTTTGAAGGGAGAAAAGGAATTAATGAGGTAAATTTAAAAAAATTAAAATAAAAATTAAACACACACACACACACACACACACACAAATCGAATAGATGATGTTAGATCCTAGGTGTGTTGGTCTGGGTGTAGAAAGTGGTTTGACATATTAGAGAAACAAACAAACAAACGACAAAAAGGAAATCATTTGAGATTTTGAAAAAATGAATACACTAAAGTAGATTAAAATACACAAAAGGAGAGAATATAGTAGAAAAAAATTATAGAAACATATTTTTAACAAAAATTAAAAAGAAATATGAATTTTTTCATTTTCTGTATTTAAGAAAAAAGAAAAGAAATGAAAACGAGAAAAAAGGTAAAAAAAGAAAAAAGAAAAGGCAAAAAAAAAAAGAAAACGTTTGAAAATTTGAAAAAGTCTACTGTAGTAGACGGAAATAAAATGATGGGAGTAAGTGAGATTTTGAAAAGATTTACATAAAAGCAAAAAATATAGAAATAAAAATTAAATAAAAATATTTTAAAAGAAATTGAAACTAAAAATGAGTTTTTTTCCTCTTTCTGCATTCAAAGAAAAGAAATGAAAAAGAGAAAAAAGAAAAAGAAAAAACAGGGAATTGTTTGAAAATTTAAAAGGTGAGTACACTGAAGTAGACTAAAATAAAATGATGGAAGTAAAGTAGAAATTGAAAAAAAATACACAAAAGTAAAAAATATAGTAATAAAAATTAAAGACAGATATTTTTAATAAAAATCAAAAATAAAAATGAGTTTTTTCTCTTCCTGTATTCAAGAAAAAGAATTATAAAAGAGAAAAAGGAAAAAGAGAGAAAAAAATTGAACAGACGAACCTGCTGACAGATTGAAGGAGGACTGAAATTGCTTCGTTTTCCCCTAGAGGTCAGTCCATGTAGCTCTTTATAGTCCATAATTAAGCCCGGGGTGAAGTTTGTGTTCTTGAAGAGAGAAGTTGGCCCAGTTGGGTAGGGCTGGTGTAACAGCTCCGCTCTCCACTAGATGGCGCTGCTAGCCTACTGGGGTGGATTCTTGCGGTGCTTGTCGGTGCGCATGCGCGGGAATGGTGAAAAATGGAGTCACCCAGCCACCCAGTCTGTTCTTCCGGATCAGCAATCACGCACCGGTCCTCCATTTTCAGCTCTCGTCCACTCCCTGCTTTTCCATTCTCCATGACCAGGCCCCAGGCAGTACCTCTCACCCAAGTTTTGTCCCAGACGCGGCTGTTTTCCCCGGCCCCTTACTTCAGAGGGACTGAGGCTTGACCCGCTCCGAGACTCTGCGGGAGGGTCTCATTGAGCAATGGCCGAATGAGCAGTGGCCGCATGTCAGCTGCACCCAGGAACGCCCGCCGGACCCTGCTGTTGCCGGTGCCCCGAGACTGCGGCCAGGTGCCAGCCCGCCCTCCAAAAATTCACGAGACAGTGTAGCCTCAGCGTTTCAGGGACCATGCACGGAAAATCGCAACACACATCTGGCACCAGGCTTCACCCTTGGCAACCTTCCCCCAGCACCAGCGAATGCGGCCGCCTTCCGGGGTCTGCCGGGACCTGGTGGCTTCAACAGTCTCTACCAAATGTCCTTCCAGCAGGGGAACCGCTTTTCCCCGTGTGGCCCAAGACCCTCCCGGACCCCACTCTGCTCCTGGGGATTCGCCTTTCCCACCAGAGCACCGCCAGGTATGGAGCTGTGGAGTTGCAGCCTTTGCGCTCCCTTTGTTTACAGTCTTAATGGAATTTAAACCCTCTCCTTTCCCCCTTTT
>NW_024416439.1:0-1438 GCF_014898765.1 Herpailurus yagouaroundi | reverse complement strand
GAAAGTGTAGTGCATTCTTAGGCCCAAAACTCAACTTGCAGCTAGAACAAAGATCTTTAGGTATGGAAATCAGCTCAATGAGTGAAGTCTTTCTGCCAAAGATCTTTCTGATACTCCAAGGAAAAGTAGAGATTTTGGCTAAAAAACTACAGGTTTATCTGGGAAACTTTACCTTCATTTCAAAAGGTCTTTTGTAAAACAGAGTAAAACTGCTTCAAAAACCAAATGTTCAAGCAGAGCAACATTGAACATCACTAGGAGTTCAACCTCCAAAGTTCACTAAGTGGAACAAACTGGTTTCAGAGAGTGTATTGTAAAATTTCGTTGAAAATGGGTTTCCCTAGTATTATTTTGCTCTGAAAGTGTTGTGCAATCTTAGGCCCAAAACTCAACTTACAGTTACCACAAAGATCTTTAGGTGTGAAATGCAGCCTCATGAGTGGAGTCTTTCAGCCAAAGACATTTCTGATATTCTAAGAAAATTGCAGGTTTTGGCTGAAAAGCTACCTGCGCTTCCTCCACTTCCACTCTCCACAGACGGCGAGTTTTGCTGCAGTACCCAGTAGTCTGGTACATCTGAAGGCACCTTGGGACCTAGGGGACACTTCACCTACCGACTCCCTTCCAGAACACCCTGTCCAGGATTCACCGAGACCACTAGGCAGAACCTAATCCTAACCCGAAACCTATCCCAAAACCCTAACCCTAACCCCAACCCAAACACTATCCTTAAACTCTAACCCTAAACTTAACACTATCCATAAACTCAAACCCTAACCCTAACCCTAGCAGTATCCTTAAAACTTAACCCTAACCCTAACACTATCCCTTATTCATAACCCTAACCCTAAACCTAGCACTATCCTTCAACTCTAACCCTAACCCTAACACTATCCCTAATCCCTAACCCTAACCCTAACACTATGCTTAAAACATAACACTAACCCTAACTCTATCCCTAAACCCTAACCCTAACCCCAACCCTACCACAAAGGTCTAAGCATTTTGTGGGAAGAGCCTGCTCTAAGCTTAGTTTGCTTGGAATGGATATTACATTCTTAGTCCCCAAGCTCAACTTGCGGCTACATCAAATATCTTTAGATATGAAAACCAGCTCCATGAGTGGATCCTTTCTGGCAAAGATGTTTCTGATACTCCAAGGAAAAGTACAGATTTTGGCTGAAAAACTACATGCTTATCTGGGAAAAGTTAGCTTCATTTCCAAAGTTCCATTGTCAAACAGAGTAAAAACTGCTTCAAGAACCAACTGTTCAAGCAGAGCAACATTGAACATCACTAGGTGTTCAACTTCCAAAGTTCAGTAAGTGGAACAAACTGGTTTCTGGGAGTGTACTGTAAAATTTCATCGGAAGCGGGTTTCCCTAGTATTTCTTTGCTGGGAAAGTGTAGTGCATTCTTAGGCCCAAAACTCAACTTG
>NW_024416438.1:0-1286 GCF_014898765.1 Herpailurus yagouaroundi | reverse complement strand
TGTCCCGGGCTCCTGGCCCTGGCAGGTGTCCCTGCAGGTGAGGGGGGTTTCTGTGAGAGAGTGGGGGACACACTGGGGTGTTAGCCCAGCTGGGGCTAGGCTGGGAGCTTCTGGTGTCCAGCTAAGCCTGACCCTCCCCATGTCCCTCCAGGATAAAACCGGCTTCCACTTCTGCGGGGGCTCCCTCATCAGCGAGGACTGGGTGGTCACTGCTGCCCACTGTGGTGTCAGGTGAGGCCTGTGCGGGCTCAGGGCTCTGCTTCTGGCCACATGTGGGGGTGAGGAGGGAGCAGGGCCCACTCCCAGTCCTTAACCCCCATTGATTCCTCTAGGACATCCCACGTGGTCGTGGCTGGGGAGTTTGACCAGCACGCAAATGAGGAGAACATCCAGGTCCTGAAGATCGCCAAGGTAGGCCCGAGCCCTGCCCAGCTGGCCCAGGAGGCCCAGCTGCGGGGCTGGGGACAGCGGCAAGGATAAGACCCTTGGGCTGCTTGAGAACACAGGAGCCCGAGTGGCTGGGCTCGCCTCCAAGTTCTCATTCCGGGCTCCTGTGGATTTGTTTTTCCCATGGGGGCCACCAGGAAAAGGGCTTGGACCCTGCAGATTGCTGACTAATCCCAGGGCCTAACTTTGTCGTTTTGGCTCCGCCCCACAGGTTTTCAAGAACCCCAAGTTCAACATGCTGACCGTCCGTAACGACATCACCCTGCTGAAGCTGGCCACGCCTGCCCGCTTCTCCGAGACCGTGTCCCCTGTGTGCCTGCCCGCGGCTACGGATGAGTTCCCCCCTGGTTTGCTGTGCGCTACCACGGGCTGGGGGAAGACCAAGCACAATGGTGAGCACCACTTGGCCTTTCACCCAGGAAACGTGTCTGGGGCTGGGGCTGAGCAGCGGGGGTCTCCAGGTGGGACCCATATGGCTTTTCCTTTTTTTTCTCGTCTAAATTGCTACACACTCTGAAACCTTTCCATTTATTTATTTATTTAAAACCCTCTTTTAAAAAAAAGTTTATTTTGAGAGAGACAGTGCAAGTTGGGGAGGGGCGGAGAGAGAGGGAGACACAGAATCCGAAGCAGGCTCCAGGCTCTGAGCAGTCAGCACAGAGACCAACGTAGGGCTCGAACCCATGAAACTGGGAGATTTCATGACCTGAGCCAAAACCAAGAGTCGGACGCTTAACCCACTGAGCCACCCAGGCGCCCCTAAAACCCTCTTAATGAAAACCTTCGGAACATGAATAAAGATGAGCTTAAATACTGCACACTTGAAGACGAAGTTGCTG
>NW_024416437.1:0-1732 GCF_014898765.1 Herpailurus yagouaroundi | reverse complement strand
AAAAAAAAAAAAAAAAAAAAAAAAGGAAAGAAAAAGCGTTAAAAAGCCAAGTGATCAGAGCAAAGGAGACGATCCGGAAAGAAAGAAAACAAGCTAAAGGACGGCAGTGGGTATTTGCAAACCACACATCTGATAAGGAACCAATGCCCGTAACACACAAGGAACTCCTATAACTCGATAGCAGAAAAACTCAAACAACCCAATTAAACCATGGGCAAAAGACTCTAATGGACATTTCTCCAAAGAAGACATCCAAATGGCCAATGGATGTATTCACGGGCATATCAAAAGATATTCAACATCGCTGATCAGGAAAATGCCAGTCAAAACCATCCCACTGGGACCTGTTAGGATGGCCATTAAAAATATCTACATATGGAGAGAAAACACGTACTGGTGAGGAGGTAGAGAAATTGGGAGGCCCGTGCACCATTGGTGGCGAGGTAAAATGGCACAGCCACTGTGGAAGACAGTGTAGTTTCCTCAGCCAGTTAAAAATAGAACTATCAGCAATGTTACTGGTGCAAATTTCTCCAGAAGAATTAGAGTCAGGATCTTGAAGCGATCATCGCCCTCCTACGTTCATCGCACCATTATTCACAACAGCAAAGATGTGGAAGCAACCAAAACGTCCACCGGCAGATGGACGGATACAGAAGGTGTGGTTCATCCATACGATGGGATGTTATGTATTCAGTCTTAAGAAGGAAGGAAATTCTGACACCAGCTACAATATGCATGAGCCTTGAGGGTGTGGGGCTCCGTGAACTAAGCCAGTTTCAGAAGACCCACAGAATACTGTGGGATTCCATTTATATGAGAGAATGAAAGCGCTTGAACTTGAACTCGTAGAGGCGGAAGGTAGAACAGAATTTGCCAGGGGCTGAGGGGAGGGGCAAGCAGGAACGTGACTCAGTGTGCGTGAGGTTTCAGTTACCCAGACGAGAAAGGTCTAGAGATGTGCTGTACAATGTTGCACTTACGGTTAACAGTAGTATTCCATACACTTAAAAATTTGTCAAGAAAGTAAAAAAAAAAAAAAGGGGGGGGGCGCCTGGGTGGCTCAGTGGGTTAAGCGTCTGACTTCAGCTCAGGTCATGATCTCACAGTCCGTGAGTTCGAGCCCCGCGTCCAGCTCTGTGCTGATGGCTCAGAGCCTGGATCCTGCTTGGGATTCTGTGTCTCCTTCTCTCTCTGGCCCTCCCCCATTCACGCTCTGTCTCTATCAAAAAATGAATAAATGTTAAAAAAAATTTTTTTTAAGCCAACCAATAACAGTATTGTACCAATGTTAACTTCTCAGTTTTAGCAAATGTCCCATGGTTATTTTAAGATGTTAACATTTCAGGGGCTCAGTCAGTTAAGCGTCTGACTCTGGATTTAGGCTCAGGCCATGATCTCATGATTCATGGGATTGAGCCCTGCGTTGGGCTCTGTGCTGACAGCATGGAGCCTGCTTGGGATTCTCTCTCTCTCTTTCTCTCTCTGCCCTTCCCCTGCTGGTGCTCCTTCCCCTCCCCCCATCTCAAAATAAATAAATAAACATTTTTTAAAAAGATGTTACCATTCAGGAAGCTGGCGAAGGACACGTGGCCAGGCTTCTCCATCTCGGTTCTACTGACATTTTGAATTAGATCCTTCCTTGTGGTGGGGCCATCCTGTGGATTTTAGGATGTTTAGCGGCACCCCACTGGGTGCCAGGAGCAGTCTTACCTACCCACCCCCCCCCCCC
>NW_024416436.1:0-3203 GCF_014898765.1 Herpailurus yagouaroundi | reverse complement strand
GGTTTCCCTAGTATTACTTTGCTGGGAAAGTGTAGTGCATTCTTAGGCCCAAAACTCAACTTGAAGCTAAAACAAAGATCTTTAGATATGGATATCAGCTCCATGAGTGGAGTCTTTAGACCAAAGATCTTTCGGATACTCCAAGGAAAAATGCAGATTTTGGCTGAAAAACTGCATGCTTATCTGGGAAAATTTAGCTACATTTCAAAAGGTCCATTGTAAAACAGAGTCAAACTGCTTCAAGAACCAAATGTTCAAGCAGAACAACATAGAACAGCACTAGGAGTTCAACTTCCAAAGTTAGCTAAGTGGAACAAACTGATTTCTGAGAGTGTATTGGAAAATTTCGTTGGAGGCGGGTTTCCCTAGTATTACTTTGCTCTGAAACTGTTGTGCAGTGTTAGGCCCGAAACTCAACTTACAGTTGTCACAACGATCTTTAGGTGTGAAATGCAGCCTCATGAGTGGAGTCTTTCAGCCAAAGACATTTCTGATATTCTAAGAAAATTGCAGGTTTGGCTGAATAACTACTTGCTCTTCTTCCCCTTCCACTCTCCACAGACGGCGAGTTTTCCTGCAGTACCCTGTAGTCTGGTACATCTGAGGTCAAATAGGGACCAAGGGGACACTGCACCTACCGACTCCCATCCAGACCACCCTGTCCAGGATTCACCCAGACCACTAGGCAGAACCTAATCCTAACCCTAAACCTATCCCTAAACCCTAACACTAACCCCAACCCAAACACTATTCTTTTGACTCTAACCCTAACCTTAACACAATCCCTAAACTCAAACCCTAACCCTAACCCTAGCACTATCCTTAAAACTTAACCCTAACCCAACACTATCCCTTAACCCTAACCGTAACCCTAGCACTATCTTTAAACTCTAAACCTAACCCTAACACTATCCCTAAACCCTAACCCTAACCCTAACACAATCCCTAAAGCATAACACTTACCCTAATTCTATCCCTAAAGCCTCACCCTAACCCAAACCCTACCACAAGGATCTTAGCATTTTGTTGGAAGAGCCTGCTTTAGGCTTAGTTTGCTTGGAATGTGTAGTAGATTCTTAGTCCCCAAGCTCAACTTGCAGTTACATCAAATATCTTTAGGTATGAAAACCAGCTCCATGAGTGGAGTCTTTCTGCCAAAGATCTTTCTGATACTCCAAGGAAAAATACAGAGTTTGCTGAAAAACAACATGCTTATCTTGGAAAAATATGTTACATTTCATAACGTCCACTATAGAACTGTGTCACTCTGCTTACAGAACCAAATGTTCAAGTAGAGCAACATTGAACATCACTAGGAGTTCAACCTCCAAAGTTCACTAAGTGGAAGACACTCTTTTCTGAGAGTGTATTGTAAAATTTCGTTGGAAGCAGGTTTCCCTAGTATTACTTTGCTGGGAAACGGTAGTGCATTCTTAGGCCCAAAACTCAACTTGTAGCTAGAACAAAGATCTTTAGGTAGGGAAATCAGCTCCATGAGTAGAGTCTTTCTGCCAAAGATGGTTCTGATACTCGAAGGAAAAATACAGAGTTTGGCTGAAAAACAACATGCTTATCTGGGAAAGTAAGTTACATTTCATAACGTCCACTATAGAACTGTGTCAATCTGCTTACAGAACCAAATGTTCAAGTAGAACAACATTGAACATCACTAGGAGTTCAACATCCAAAGTTCAGTAAGTGGAACAAACTGTTTTCTGAGAGTGTATTGTATAATTTCTTTGGAAGCAGGTTTCCCTAGTATTACTTTGCTGGGAATGTGTAGTGCATTCGTAGGCCCAAAACTCAACTTGCAGCTAGAAAAAAGATCTTTAGGTATGGAAATCAGCCCCATGAGTGGAGTCTTTCTGCCAACGATCTTTCTGATACTCCAAGGAAAAGTATAGATATTGGCTGAAAAACTACATGCTTATCTGGGATAACTTATCTTCATTTCAAAAGGTCCATTGTAAAACAGGGCCAAACTGCTTCAAGAACCAAATGTTCAAGCAGAGCAACTTTGAACATCACTAGGTGTTCAACCTCCAAAGTTCACTAAGTGGAAGACACTCTTTTCTGAGAGTGTATTGTAAAATTTCGTTGGAAGCGGGTTTCCCTAGTATTACTTTGCTGGGAAAGTGTAGTGCATTCTTAGGCCCAAAACTCAACTTGAAGCTAAAACAAAGATCTTTAGATATGGATATCAGCTCCATGAGTGGAGTCTTTAGACCAAAGATCTTTCGGATACTCCAAGGAAAAATGCAGATTTTGGCTGAAAAACTGCATGCTTATCTGGGAAAATTTAGCTACATTTCAAAAGGTCCATTGTAAAACAGAGTCAAACTGCTTCAAGAACCAAATGTTCAAGCAGAACAACATAGAACAGCACTAGGAGTTCAACTTCCAAAGTTAGCTAAGTGGAACAAACTGATTTCTGAGAGTGTATTGGAAAATTTCGTTGGAGGCGGGTTTCCCTAGTATTACTTTGCTCTGAAACTGTTGTGCAGTGTTAGGCCCGAAACTCAACTTACAGTTGTCACAACGATCTTTAGGTGTGAAATGCAGCCTCATGAGTGGAGTCTTTCAGCCAAAGACATTTCTGATATTCTAAGAAAATTGCAGGTTTGGCTGAATAACTACTTGCTCTTCTTCCCCTTCCACTCTCCACAGACGGCGAGTTTTCCTGCAGTACCCTGTAGTCTGGTACATCTGAGGTCAAATAGGGACCAAGGGGACACTGCACCTACCGACTCCCATCCAGACCACCCTGTCCAGGATTCACCCAGACCACTAGGCAGAACCTAATCCTAACCCTAAACCTATCCCTAAACCCTAACACTAACCCCAACCCAAACACTATTCTTTTGACTCTAACCCTAACCTTAACACAATCCCTAAACTCAAACCCTAACCCTAACCCTAGCACTATCCTTAAAACTTAACCCTAACCCAACACTATCCCTTAACCCTAACCGTAACCCTAGCACTATCTTTAAACTCTAAACCTAACCCTAACACTATCCCTAAACCCTAACCCTAACCCTAACACAATCCCTAAAGCATAACACTTACCCTAATTCTATCCCTAAAGCCTCACCCTAACCCAAACCCTACCACAAGGATCTTAGCATTTTGTTGGAAGAGCCTGCTTTAGGCTTAGTTTGCTTGGAATGTGTAGTAGATTCTTAGTCCCCAAGCTCAACTTG
>NW_024416435.1:0-6760 GCF_014898765.1 Herpailurus yagouaroundi | reverse complement strand
AATTGGTGCAGTGACTATGGAAAACAATATAAAGGTTTCTCAAAAAACTCAAATAGAGCAACCATCATCACCCAGCAATTCCCCTCCTAGGTATTAATCAAAGAAAATGAAATTACTAAACTCGTAAAGATACCTGCACACCTGTATTATTGCCGCGTTATTTGTAATAGCCAGGAGGGCATTATGCTAAGTGAAATAAATCAGAAAGAGAAAGACATATACCAAATTATCTCACGTATATGTGGAATCTGAAACAAAAAACAAGAAAAAAAATACCACCCCCCCAACATAATAACCCAAACTCATAAATACAGAGAAGATATAAATGATTGCCAAGGTGAGGGGCAAGAAGTAGGCAAAGTAGGTAAAAGGGGTCAAAAGATATAAACTAATAATAATACTATTTTTATTGTTTTAAATTTACATCCAATTTAGTTAGCATATAGTGCAACAGTGATTTCAGAAGTAGATTCCTTAATGTCTCTTACCCACTTAGCCCATCCCCCCTCCCACAACCCCTCCAGCAACCCTCTGTTTGATCTCTATATTTAAGATTCTCTTATGTTTTGTCCTTCTCCCTGTTTTTCTATTATTTTTTGCTTCTCTTCCCTTATGTTCATCTGTTTTGTCTCTTAAAGTCCTCATATGAGTGAAGTCATAGGTTTTTTGTCTTTCTCTGACTAATTTCACTTAGCATAATACCCTCCAGTTCCATCCACGTTGTTGCAAATGGCAAGATTTCATTCGTTTTTGATTGCCAAGTAATACTCCATTGTATATATATACCACATCTTCTTTACCCATTCTTCCATTGATGGAAATTTGGGCTCTTCCATATTTTGGCTATTGTTCATAGAGCTGCTATAAACATTGGCATGCATGTGCCCCTTCAAAACAGCACACCTGTATCCCTTGGATAAATGCCTAGTAGTGAAATTGCTGGGTCGTAGCATAGTTCTATTTTTAGTTTTTTGAGGAACCTCCAAGCTGGTGAGTGGCTGCACCAGCTTGCATTGCCACCAGCAATGCAAAAGAGATCCTCTTTCTCCTCATCCTTGCCAACATCTGTTGTTGCCTGAGTTTTTAATGTGAGCCATTCTGACAGGTGTCAGGTGGTATCTTATGGTGGTTTTGATTTGTATTTCCCTGATGATGAGTGATGTTGAGCATTTTTTCATGCATTGGTTTGCCATCTGGATGTCTTCTTTGGAGAAGTGTCTATTCATGTCTTTTGCCCATTTCTTCACTGGATTATTTGTTTTTTTGGATGTTGAGTTTGATAAGTTCTTTGTAGATTTTAAATGCTAACCCTTTATCTGATATGTCATTTGCAAATATCTTTTCCCATTTTGTCGGTTGCCTTTTAGTTTTGCTGATTGTTTCCTTTGCTGTGCAGAAGCTTTTATTTTGAAGAGGTCCCAGTAGTTCATTTTTGCTTTTGTTTCCCTTGCCTCCGGAGACGTATTGGGTAAGAATTGGCTGTGGCCAAGATCAAAGAGGTTTTGCCTGCTTTCTCCTCGAGGATTTGATGGCTTCCTGTCTTACATTGAGGTCTTTCATCCATTTTGAGTTTATTTTTGTGTATGGTGTAAGAAAGTGGTCCAGGTTCATTCTTCTGCATGTCTCTGTCCAGTTTCCCCAGCACCACTTGGTGAAGAGACTGTCTTTATTCCATGGGATATTCTTTCCTGCTTTGTCAAAGATTAGTTGGCCATACGTTTGTGGGTGCATTTCTGGGTTCTCTATTCTGTTCCATTGATATGGGTGTCTGTTCTTGTGCCAGTACCATACTGTCTTAATGATTACAGCTTTGTAGTATAGCTTGAAGTCTGGGATTGTGATGCCTCCTGCTTTGGTTTTTTTTTTTTTTCAAGATTGCTTTGGCTATTCGGGGTCTTTTCTGGTTCCATACAAATTTTAGGATTATTTGTTCTAGCTCTGTGAAGAATGCTGGTGTTACTTTGATAGGGATTGCATTGAATATGTAGATTGCTTTGGGTGGTATCGACATTTTAACAATATTTGTTCTTCCTATCCAGGAGCATGGAATTTTTTTCCATTTTTTTTTTTTTTGTGTGTCTTCTTCAATTTCTTTCATAAGGTTTCTAGAGTTTGGGGCATAAATGTTTACAATTGTTAGGTCTTCTCCATGGATAGACCCCTTGATTATGATATAATGCCCTTCTCCATCTCTTGATACAGACATTATTTTAAAGTCTAGATTGTCTGATTGAGTATGGCTACTCCGGCTTTCTTTTGTTGACCATTAGCATAATAGATGGTTCTCCATCCCCTTATTTTCAATCTGAAGGTGTCTTTATGTCTAAAGTGGGTCTCTTGTAAAGAGCATATCAATGGATCTTGTTTTCTTATCCATTCTGTTACCCTATATCTTTTGTTTGGAGCATTGAGTCCATTGACGTTTAGAGTGAGTACTGAAAGACATGAATTTATTGCCATTATGATGCTTGTAGAGTTGGAGTTTCTGGTGGTGTTCTCTGGTCCTTTCTAATCTTTGTTGCTTTTGGTATTTGTATACACACACACACACACACGCACACACATATATGTGTGTGTGTATATATATATATATATATATATTTTTTTTTTTTCAACTTTTCTCCCCTCAAAATTTCTTGCAGGGCTGGTTTAGTGGTCACAAACTCCTTCAATTTTTGTTTGTCTGGGAAACTTTTTATCTCTCCTTCTATTTTGAATGACAGCCTTGCTGGATAAAGAATTCTTGGCTGCATATTTTTCTGATTCAGCACACTGAATATATCCTGCCACTCCTTTCTAGCCTGCCAAGTTTCTGTGGATAGGTCTGCTGCAAACCTCATCTGTCTTCCCTTGTAGGCTCGGGACTTTTTTTCCCTTGCCGCTTTCATGATTCTCTCCTTGCCTGAGTATTTTGTGAATTTGACTATGATATGCCTTGTTGGTGGTCGGTTTTTGTTGAATCTAAGGGGGGTCATCTGTGCTTCCTGGATTTTGATGTCTGCGTCTTTCCCCAAGTTAGGAAAGTTTTCCACTATGATTTGCTCACATAACACTTCTACCCCTATTTCTCTCTCTTCCTCTTCTGGGACCCCTATGATTCTGATGTTGTTCCTTTTTAATGAGTCACTGATTTCTCTAAATCTTAAATTGTGCTCTTTTGCCTTCACGCCCCTATTTTTTTCTGCTTCATTATTCTCTATAAGTTTGTCCTCTATATCGCTGATTCTCAGTTCTGTCTCATCCATCCTTGCCGCCGCGGCATCCATCCATGATTGCAGCTCAGTTATAGCATTTTAAATTTCATTCTGGCTATTTTTTACTTCTTTTATCTCTGCAGAAAGGGATTTTGATCTATTTTTTTTTTAATTTTTTTTTCAACGTTTATTTATTTTTGGGACAGAGAGAGACAGAGCATGAACGGGGGAGGGGCAGAGAGAGAGGGAGACACAGAATCGGAAACAGGCTCCAGGCTCTGAGCCATCAGCCCAGAGCCCGACGCGGGGCTCGAACTCACGGACCGCGAGATCGTGACCTGGCTGAAGTCGGACGCTTAACTGACTGCGCCACCCAGGCGCCCCAGGGATTTTGATCTATTTTGACTCCCACTAGTATTCTTATTATCATGATTCTAAATTCTGGTTCAGACATCTTGCTTGTATCTGTGTTGGTTAAATCCCTGGCTGTCATTTCTTCGTGTTCTTTCTTTTGGGGTGAATTCCTTCATTTTGTCATTTTGAAGGGAGGAAAGGAATTAATGAGGTAGAAAAATTAATATTAAAAAAATTAAAACTAAAAAATTAAAGACACACACACACACAAATCGAATAAATGATGCTAGGTTAGGTGTGTTTTGGTCTGGGTGTTGAAAGTGGTTTGACAGATTAGAGAATAAAAGGGGGGAAAAAAGGAAATCGTTTGAGAATTTGAAAAAATTCAGTGAATTCAGAAAATTCAGTGAATACACTGAAGTAGACTAAAATGACATGATGGGAGTAAAATAGAATTTGAAAAAATTTACACAAAAGTGAAGAATATAGTAGAAAAAATTAAAGAAAAATGTTTTTAATAAAAATTAAAAATGAACTTTTTCTCTTTCTGTATTCAAGAGAAAGAAAAGAAATGAAGAGAAAAAAAGGGAAAAAAGGGAAATATTTTGAAAATTTGAAAAAGTGAATACATTGTAGTAGACTAAAATAAAATGATGGAAGTAAAATAAAATTTGAAAAAAATTTACAAAAAAGTAAAAAATACATTAAAAATTAAAGACAAATATTTTTAATAGAAATTGAAAGTAAAAATGAATTTTTTCTCTTTCTGTATTCAAGAAAAAGAAAAGAAGTGAAAAAGAGAAAAAAAATAAAATTGAATAGACAGACCTGCCAATAGGTTGAAATAGGACTGAAATTACTTCAGTTTGCCCTAGAAGTCAGACTCTGAAGCGCTTTATAGTCCATAAACTAAGTAGGCAGTGAGGCTTGTGCTCTTGAAGAGGGAGGTTGTCTCAGTTGGGTGGGGCTCAGTGTAATGGCTCCCTTCTCCACTAGATGGCGCTGCTAGCCTACTGAGGTGGATTGTTGCCAAGCTTGTAGGTGCTATGCACATGTGCGGGAGCAGTGACAATTGTGCCACTCAGCTACCCAGTCTGTTCTCCTGAATCAGCAATCGCACACCCGTCCTCCATCTTCAGTTTTTGTCCACTACCCACTTTTTCACCCTCTGTGACCAGGCCCCAGGCAGTACCTCTCTCCCAAGTTTTGTCTCAGATGTGGCTGTTTTCCCCGGCCCCTTACTTCCGAAGGACTGCAGCTTTGACCTGTTCCGCCCCTCTGTGGGACAGTCTCACCGAGCAATGGCCAAATAAGCAATGGCAAAATATTGGCTGCACCCAGGAATGCTTGCTGGACCCTGCTACTGCCAGTGCCCCGAGACTACAGCCAGATGCCAGCCTGACCCAGAAAGAGTTCATGAGATAGTGTAGCAGCAGCGTTTCAGGGATTATGGAAAATCACAACACACATCTGGCACCAGGCTTCACCCTTAACGACCTTGTTCCAGCACCAGTGAATGTGGCCGTTCTCTGAGGTCTGCTAGGACCAGGTGGCTTCAACAGTCTCTACCAAATGTCCTTCCAGCAGTGGAACTGATTTTCCCCGTGTGGCCTGAGACCCTCCTGGACCCCACTCTGTTCCTGGGGATTCACCCTTCTCACCAGAGCACCTCCAGGTATTGAGCTGCGGATTTGCAGACTTTGTGCTCCCTTTGTTTACAGGCTTAATGGAATTTAAACCCTCTCCTTTCTCCCTTTTTAGTTTAGTCCCTGGGTTTGTTTCCAATTTTCCATTTTCTCTCCAGCTGCTTTTGGGGAGGGGTGCTTTTCATGCATTCTCCCCCCACTCCTGCCCCATCTTTGTCCTCTCTGCCTGCAAAAGCACCTCCCTTCTTGCTCTCTAAGTTCACCTCTCTGCACTGCGTACCTGCTGAATTCTGTGGTTCAGATTGTGCAGATTGTTGTGTTAATCCTCCAATCAATTTTCTAGGTGTGCAGGATGGTTTAGTGTTGGTCTGGCTGTATTTCATGGACTCGAGACACACAAAAACTTCCATGCTATTCTGCCATCCTGGCTCTTCTCAGGAGATTTTTAATTACTGGTTCAATTTCTTTGCTGGCTATGGGTCTGTTCAAATTTTTATATTTCTTCCTGTATCACTTTTGGTAGTTTATATGTTTCTGGGAATTTATCCATTTCTTCCACATTGCCCAATTTGTTGGCATATAATTTTTCATAATATTATCATATAATTGTTTGTATTTCTGTGGTGTTGGTTGTGATTTTTCCTCTTTCATTCATGATTTTAATTACGTGGGCCCTTTCTTTTCTTTTTGATAAGTCTGACTAGGGGTTTATTGCTAATTCTTTCAAAGAACCACCTCTTAGTTTCGTTGATCTGTTCTACTGGTTTTTTTCCCCCTATATAATTTATTTCTGCTCTAATATTTATTATTTCCCTTCTTCTGATGTTTTGGGGATTTATTTCTTGTTCCTTTCCAGGTCCTTTAGCTGTAAGATTAGGTGATGTATTTGAGAGCTTCTTGGTTCTTGAAGAAGGCCTGTATTTCTATATGCTACCTTCTTATGACCATGTTTGCTGCATTCCAAAGGTTTTGGGGTGTCATGTTTTCATTTTCATTGGCTTCCATGCATTTTTAAAATTTTGTCTTTAATAACTTGGTTAACCCATTCATTCTTTTTTTTTAATTTTTTTATTTATATATGAAATTTATTGTCAAATTGGTTTCCATACAACACCCAGTGCTCATCCCAAAAGGTGCCCTCCTCAATACCCATCACCCACCCTCTCCTCCCTCCCACCCCCCATCAACCCTTAGTTTGTTCTCTGTTCTCAACATTCTCTTCTGCTTTGGCTCCCTCCCACTCTAACCTCTTTTTTTTTTTTCCTTCCCCTCCCCCATGGGTTCCTGTTAAGTTTCTCAGGATCCACATAAGAGTGAAACCATATGGTATCTGTCTTTCTCTGTATGGCTTATTTCACTTAGCATCACACTCTCCAGTTCCATCCACGTTGCTACAAAAGGCCATATTTCATTTTTTCTCGTTGCCACGTAGTATTCCATTGTGTATATAAACCACAATTTCTTTATCCATTCATCAGTTGATGGACATTTAGGCTCTTTCCATAATTTGGCTATTGTTGAGAGTGCTGCTATGAACATTGGGGTACAAGTGCCCCTATGCATCAG
>NW_024416434.1:0-1925 GCF_014898765.1 Herpailurus yagouaroundi | reverse complement strand
ATCTTCTGCACGACATATCATAGTGAAACTGGCAAAATACAAGGATAAAGAGAAAATTCTGAAAGCAGCAAGGGGTAAACGTGCCCTCACATATAAAGGGAGACCTATAAGACTCGTGACTGATCTCTCTTTTGAAACTTGGCAGGCCACAAAGAATTGGCACGAGATTTTCAGTGTGCTAGACAGAAAAAATATGCAGCCGAGAATCCTTTATCCAGCAAGTCTGTCATTTAGAATAGAAGGAGAGATAAAGGTCTTCCCAAACAAACAAAAACTGAAGGAATTTGTCACCACTAAACCAGCCCTACAAGAGATCCTAAGGGGGACCCTGTGAGACAAAGTACCAGAGACATCACTACAAGCATAAAACATACAGACATCACAATGACTCTAAACCCATATCTTTCTAGAATAACACTGAATGTAAATGGAATAAATGTGGCAACCAAAAGACATAGGGTATCAGAATGGATAAAAAAACAAGACCCATCTATTTGCTGTCTACAAGAGACTCATTTTAGACCTGAGGACACCTTTACATTGAGAGTGAGGGGATGGAGAACTATTTATCATGCTACTGGAAGCCAAAAGAAAGCTGGAGTAGCCATACTTATATCAGACAAACTAGACTTTAAATTAAAGGCTGTAACAAGAGATGAAGAAGGACATTATATAATAGTGACAGGGTCTATCCATCAGGAAGAGCTAACAATTATAAACGTCTATGCGCCGAATACCGGAGCGCCCAAATATATAAAACAATTACTCATAAACATAAGCAACCTTATTGATAAGAATGTGGTAATTGCAACGGACTTTAACACCCCACTTACAGAAATGGATAGATCATCTAGACACACGGTCAATAAAGAAACAAGGGCCCTGAATGAGACATTGGATCAGATGGACTTGACAGATATATTTAGAACTCTGCATCCCAAAGCAACAGAATATACTTTCTTCTCGAGTGCACATGGAACATTCTCCAAGATAGATCATATACTGGGTCACAAAACAGCCCTTCATAAGTTTACAAAAATTGAAATCATACCATGCATACTTTCAGACCACAATGCTATGAAGCTTGAAATCAACCACAGAAAAAAGTCTGGAAAACCTCCAAAAGCATGGAGGTTAAAGAACACCCTACTAACGAATGAGTGGGTCAACCAGGCAATTAGAGAACACATTAGAAAATATATGGAAACAAACGAAAATGAAAATACAACAATCCAAACGCTTTGGGACGCAGCGAAGGCAGTCCTGAGAGGAAAATACATTGCCATCCAGGCCTATCTCAAGAAACAAGAAAAATCCCAAATACAAAATCTAACAGCACACCTAAAGGAAATAGAAGCAGAACAGCAAAGGCAGCCTAAACCCAGCAGAAGAAGAGAAATAATAAAGATCAGAGCAGAAATAAACAATATAGAATCTAAAAAAACTGTAGAGCAGATCAACAAAACCAAGAGTTGGTTTTTTGAAAAAATAAACAAAATTGACAAACCTCTAGCCAGGCTTCTCAAAAAGAAACGGGAGATGACCCAAATAGATAAAATCATCAATGAAAATGGAATGATTACAACCAATCCCTCAGAGATACAAACAATTATCAGGGAATACTATGAAAAATTATATGCCAACAAATTGGACAACCTGGAAGAAATGGACAAATTCCTGAACACCCACACTCTTCCAAAACTCAATCAGGAGGAAATAGAAAGCTTGAACAGACCCATAACCAGCGAAGAAATTGAATCGGTTATCAAAAATCTCCCAACAAATAAGAGTCCAGGACCAGATGGCTTCCCAGGGGAGTTCTACCAGACGTTTAAAGCAGAGATAATACCTATCCTTCTCAAGCTATTCCAAGAAATAGAAAGGGAAGGAAAACTTCCAGACTCATTCTATGAAGCCAGTATTAC
>NW_024416433.1:0-1291 GCF_014898765.1 Herpailurus yagouaroundi | reverse complement strand
CTTCTTGGTTCACCCATTCATTCTTTTTTTTTTTAATTTTAGTTTTTGTTATTTACAATTTACATCCAAATTAGTTACCGTATAGTGCAACAGTTATTTCATGAGTAGATTCCTTAGTGCCCCTTACCCATTTTGTCCATCCCCCCCCACAACCCCTCCAGTAACCCCATGTTTGTTCTCCATATTTATGTGTGCTCTTCTTTTGTACACCTCCCTGTTTTTATGTTTGTTTCCCTTCCATTATATGTTCATCTGTTTTGTGTCTCAAAGACCTCCTATGAGTGAAGTCATATGATATTTGTCTTTCTCTCTGACTACTAATTTCACTTAGCAGAATACCCTCTAGTTCCAACCATGTAGTTCCAAATGGCAAGATTTCATTCTTTTTGATTGCTGAGTAATACTCCATCACACACACACACGCACACCACATCTTCTTTATCCATTCATCCATCAATGGACATTTGGGCTTTTTCCATACTTTGGCTATTGTTGATCGTGGTGCTATAATCATGGGGGTGCATGTGTCCCTTCAAAACAGCACACCTGTATCCCTTAGATAAATGCCTTGTATTGCAATTGCTGTGTCGTAGGATAGTTCTCTTTGTAGCTTTTTGAGGAGCGTCCATAGTGTTTTCCAGAGTGGCTGCAGCAGCTTTCATTCCACTATTCATTGTTCCATAGGATGTTCTTCAGTCTACCAGTATTTGTTATCTTTGCAAATGTTTTCTTGTGGTTGATTTAGCGTTTCATAGCATTGGGGTCTGAAACTGTGCACGGTATGATGTCTATCTTTTTGTACTTGTGGAGTACAAGTAAACATAAAATTATTTATGTTTATTTATTTTAGAGAGAGAGAGACAGGGGCAGAGAGAGAGGGAGACACAGAATCCAAAGCAGGCCTCAAGCTCTGAGCTGTCAGCACAGAGTCAGACACAGGGCTCAAACTCACAAACCATGAGATGACCACCTGAGCTGAAGCCAGATGCTTAACTGAATGAGCCTCGCAGGCACCCACTGTAGTGACATTTTTTTTCCTACGTTTTTTTTAATTATTTTTGGGACAGAGAGAGACAGAGCATGAACGGGGGAGGGGCAGAGAGAGAGGGAGACACAGAATCGGAAACAGGCTCCAGGCTCCGAGCCATCAGCCCAGAGCCTGACGCGGGGCTCGAACTCACGGACCGCGAGATCGTGACCTGGCTGAAGTCGGACGCTCAACCGACTGCGCCACCCAGGCGCCCCTGTAGTGACATTTTAAATGACACCGTTCAAAGTGCACTTGCTACCT
>NW_024416432.1:0-1920 GCF_014898765.1 Herpailurus yagouaroundi | reverse complement strand
ATAGGTCTCCCTTTATATGTGAGGGCACGTTTACCCCTTGCTGCTTTCAGAATTTTCTCTTTATCCTTGTATTTTGCCAGTTTCACTATGATATGTCGTGCAGAAGATCGATTCAAGTTACGTCTGAAGGGAGTTCTCTGTGCCTCTTGGATTTCAATGCCTTTTTCCTTCCCCACTTCAGGGAAGTTCTCAGCTATTATTTCTTCAAGTACCCCTTCAGCACCTTTCCCTCTCTCTTCCTCCTCCGGGATACCGATTATGCGTATATTATTTCTTTTTAGTGTATCACTTAGTTCTCTAATTTTCCCCTCATACTCCTGGATTTTTTTATCTCTCTTTTTCTCAGCTTCCTTTTTTCCATAACTTTATCTTCTAGTTCACCTATTCTCTCCTCTGCCTCTTCAATCCGAGCCGTGGTGGTTTCCATTTTGTTATGCATTTCGTTTAAAGCGTTTTTCAGCTCCTCGTGACTGTTCCTTAGTCCCTTGATCTCTGTAGCAAGAGATTCTCTGCTGTCAGCTATACTGTTTTCAAGCCCAGCGATTAATTTTATGACTATTATTCTAAATTCACTTTCTGTTATATTATTTAAATCCTTTTTGATCAGCTCATTAGCTGTTGTTATTTCCTGGAGATTCTTCTGAGGGGAATTCTTCCGCTTGGTCATTTTGGATAGTCCCTGGCGTGGTGAGGACCTGCAGGGCACTTCCCCTGTGCTGTGGTGTATAACTGGAGTTGGTGGGCGGAGCCGCAGTCAGACCTGATGTCTGCCCCCAGCCCACCGCTGGGGCCACAGTCAGACTGGTGAGTGCCTTCTCTACCCCTCTCCTAGGGGCGGGATTCACTGTGGGGTGGGGTGGCCTGTCTGGGCTACTTGCACACTGCCAGGCTTGTGATGCTGGGGATCTGGCGACTTAGCTGGGGTGGGTAGGCAAGGTGCACAGGGGCAGGAGGGGCAGGCTTAGCTTGCTTCTCCTTAGGTGATCCACTTCAGGAGGGGCCCTGTGGCAGCAGGAGGGAGTCAGATCCGCTGCCGGAGGTATGGCTCAGCAGAAGTGCAGAGTTGGGTGTTTGCGCGGAGGGAGCAAGTTCCCTGGCAGGAACTGGTTCTCTTTGGGATTTTGGCTGGGGGATGGGCGGGGAAGATGGCGCTGGCGAGCGCCTTTGTTCCCCACTAAACTGAGCTCTGTTGTCCGGGGGCTCAGCAGCTCTCCTTCCCTTTGTCCTCCAGCCTTCCTGCTTTCTGAGCAGAGCTGTTAACTTATGACCTCCCAGCCACTAAGTCGCGCTTGCTGTCAGAACACAGTCCGTCAGGCCCCTCCGCTTTTTGCTTTTTGCAAGCCAGACTTGGGGGCTCTGCTTGGCCGGCGAGCCGCCCCTCCTCCCCGGCTCCCTCCCGCCAGTCCGTGGAGCGTGCACCGCCTCGCCGCCCTTCCTACCCTCTTCCGTTGGCCTCTCGTCTGCGCTTGGCTCTGGCGACTCCGTTCTGCTAATCCTCTGGTGGTTTTGTGGGTTATTTAGGCAGGTGTAGGTGGAATCTAAGTGATCAGCAGGACGCGCGGTGAGCCCAGCGTTCTCCTATGCCACCATCTTACCTCTCTATCAAAAGTAGGTTTATATAACATATCAGAATGGTCTGAACTAGTGGGTCAGTAATTCAGTTTTATACAAATTGACCTAAAGTAGTAGTTTGCCATTAGCTTCTCACATAATAATAATTCATTATTGTTCACAGTAAAGAAATTTGCAAATTAATTCTTTTATGACATACACTTGGTAGTAACCATAAAAATATATTCAATGTGCATTTTTAAGAGTTGAGTGAGGAGAGAAAATGGTTTATAACATGGATAAATATATATTACTTATAGTCGTGAGCCTACAAAATTGGAAAATGCTTCCAAAATATGAAATTCTAAC
>NW_024416431.1:0-4964 GCF_014898765.1 Herpailurus yagouaroundi | reverse complement strand
TTGAAGATGATGTTAGCTGTGGGCTTTTCATAAATGGCTTTTATGATGTTTAAGTATGTTCCTTCTATCCCGACTTTCTCGAGGGTTTTTATTTAGAAAGGATGCTGAATTTTGTCAAATGCTTTTTCTGCATCAATTGGCAGGATCGTATGGTTCTTATCTTTCCTTTTATTAATGTGATGTATCACGTTGATTGATTTGCAAATGTTGAACCAGCCCTGCATCCCAGGAATGAATCCCACTTGATCATGGTGAATAATTCTTTTTATAAGCTGTTGAATTCGATTTGCTAGTATCTTATTGAGAATTTTTGCATCCATATTCATCAGGGATATTGGCCGGTAGTTCTCTTTTTTTGCTGGGTCTCTGTCTGGTTTAGGAATCAAAGTAATGCTGGCTTCATAGAATGAGTCTGGAAGTTTTACTTCCCTTTCTATTTTTTGGAATAGCTTCAGAAGGATAGGTATTATCTCTGCTTTAAATGTCTGGTAGAACTCCCCTGGGAAGCCATCTGGTCCTGGACTCTTATTTGTTGGGAGATTTTTGATAACCGATTCAATTTCTTTGCTGGTTATGGGTCTGTTCAAGCTTTCTATTTCCTCCTGATTGAGTTTTGGAAGCATGTGGGTGTTTAGGAATTTGTCCATTTCTTCCAGGTTGTCCAGTTTGTTGGCATATAGTTTTTCATAGTATTCCCTGATAATTGCTTATATTTCTGAGGGATTGGTTGTATAATTCCATTTTCATTCATGATTTTATCTATTTGGGTCATCTCCCTTTTCTTTTGGAGAAGCCTGGCTAGAGGTTTATCAATTTTGTTTATTTTTTTTTCAAAAAACCAACTCTTGGTTTCATTGATCTGCTCTACAGTTTTTTTTAGATTCTATATTGTTTATTTCTGCTCTAATCTTTATTATTTCTCTTCTTCTGCTGGGTTTAGGGTGTCTTTGCTGTTCTGCTTCTATTTCCTTTAGGTGTGCTGTTAGATTTTGTATTTGGGATTTTTCTTGTTTCTTGAGATAGGCCTGGATTGCAATGTATTTTCCTCTCAGGACTGCCTTTGCTGCATCCCAAAGCATTTGGATTGTTGTATTTTCATTTTTGTTTGTTTCCATATATTTTGTAATTTCTTCTCTAATTGCCTGGTTGACCCATTCATTCTTTAGAGGGTGTTCTTTAACCTCCATGCTTTTGGAGGTTTTCCAGACTTTTTCCTGTGATTGATTTCAAGCTTCATAGCATTGTGGTCTGAAAGTATGCATGCTATGATCTCAATTCTTGTATAGTTATGAAGGGCTGTTTTGTGACCCAGTATGTGATCTGTCTTGGAGAATGTTCCATGTGCACTCGAGAAGAAAGTATATTCTGTTGCTTTGGGATGCAGAGTTCTAAATATATCTGTCAAGTCCATCTGATCCAATGTATCATTCAGGGCCCTTGTTTCTTTATTCACCGTGTGTCTAGATGATCTATCCATTGTTGTAAGTGGAGTGTTAAAGTCCCCTGCAATTACCACATTCTTATCAATAAGGTTGCTTATGTTTGTGAGTAATTGTTTTATATATTTGGGGGCTCCCGTATTCGGTGCATAGACATTTATAATTGTTAGCTCTTCCTGATGGATAGACCCTGTAATAATTATATAATGCCCTTCTTCATCTCTTGTTACAGCCTTTAATTTAAATTCTAGTTTGTCTGATATAAGTATGGCTACTCTACCTCTCTTTTGACTTCCAGTGGCATGTTAAATAGTTCTCCATCCCCTCACTCTCAATCTGAAGGTGTCCTCAGGTCTAAAATGAGTCTCTTGTAGACAGCAAATAGATGGGTCTTGTTTTTTTTTTATCCATTCTGATACCCTATGTCTTTTGGTTGGCACATTTAGTCCATTTACATTCAGTGTTATTATAGAAAGATATGAGTTTAGAGTCATTGTGATGTCTGTAGGTTTCATGCTTGTAGCGATGTCTCTGGTACTTTGTTTCACAGGATCCCCCTTAGGATCTCTTGTAGGGCTGGTTTAGTGGTGATGAATTCCTTCAGTTTTTGTTTGTTTGGGAAGACCTTTATCTCTCCTTATATTCTAAATGACAGACTTGCTGGATAAAGGATTCTCGGCTGCATATTTTTTCTGTTCATCACATTGAAGATTTCCTGCCACTCCTTTCTGGCCTGCCAAGTTTCAGTAGAGAGATCAGTCACGAGTCTTATAGGTCTCCCTTTATATGTTAGAGCACGTTTATCCCTAGCTGCTTTCAGAATTTTCTCTTTATCCTTGTATTTTGCCAGTTTTGCTATGATATGTCGTGCAGAAGATCGATTCAAGTTACGTCTGAAGGGAGTTCTCTGTGCCTCTTGGATTTCAATGCCTTTTTCCTTCCCCAGATCGGGAAGTTCTCAGCTATTATTTCTTCAAGTACACCTTCAGCACCTTTCCCTCTCTCTTCCTCCTCTGGAATACCAATTATGTATAGATTATTTCTCTTTTTTTTTTTCAACGTTTATTTATTTTTGGGACAGAGAGAGACATAGCATGAACGGGCGAGGGGCAGAGAGAGAGGGAGACCCAAAATCGGAAACAGGCTCCAGGCTCTGAGCCATCAGCCCAGAGCCCGACGCAGGGCTCGAACTCACGGACTGCAAGATCGTGACCTGGCTGAAGTCGGACGCTTAACCGACTGTGCCACCCAGGCGCCCCTAGATTATTTCTTTTTAGTGTATCACTTAGTTCTCTAATTTTCCCCTCATACTCCTGGATTTTTTTATCTCTCTTTTTCTCAGCTTCCTCTTTTTCCATAATTTTATCTTCCAGTTCACCTATTCTCTCCTCTGCCTCTCCAATCTGAGCTGTGGTTGTCTCCATTTTATTTTGCAGCTCATTTATAGCATTTTTTTAGCCCCTCCTCGCTGTTCCTTAGTCCCTTGATCTCTGTAGCAATAGATTCTCTGCTGTCCTGTATACTGTTTTCAAGCCCAGTGATTAATTTTATGACTATTATTCAAATTCACTTTCTGTTATATTGTTTAAATCCTTTTTGATCAGTTCGTTAGCTGTCGTTATTTCCTGGAGATTCTTTTGAGGGGAATTCTTCCGTTTCATCATTTTGGATAGTCCCTGGAGTGGTGCGGACCTGCAGGGCACTTCCCCTGTGCTGTCTTGAATAACTTGCGTTGGTGGGCGGGGCCGCAGTCAGACCTGATGTCTGCCCCCAGCCCCCCACTGGGGCCACAGTCATACTGGTGTGTACCTTCTCTTCCCCTCTCCTAGGGGCAGGACTCACTGTGGGGTGGTGTGGCCCGTCTGGGCTGCTTGCACACTGCCAGGCTTCTGGTGCTGGGGATCTGGCGTATTAGCTGGGGTGGATGGGCAAGGTGCACAAGGGCAGGAGGGGCAGGCTCAGCTCGCTTTTCCTTCGGAGATCCGCTTCGGGAGGGGCCCTGCGCATCCAGAGGGAGTCAGATCGGCCGCCAGAGGGATGGATCGGCAGAAGCACAGCATTGGGTGTTTGCGTGGTGCAAGCAAGTTCCCTGGCAGGAACCGGTTCCCTTTGGGATTTTGGCTGGGGGATGGGCGAGGGAGATGACACTGGCGAGCGTCTTTGTTCTCGGCCAAACTGAGCTCTGTCGTTCGGGGCTCAACAGCTCTCCCTCCCGTTGTCCTCCAGCCCTCCTGCCTTCCGAGCAGAGCTGTTAGCTTAAAACCTTCCAGATGTTAAGTCCCGCTCGCTGTCGGAACACACTCCTTCTGGCCCCTCTGCTTTTGCAAGCCACACTCGGGGGCTCTGCTTGGCCGGCGAGCCGCCCCTCCACCCCGGCTCCCTCCCGCCAGTCCGTGGAGCGCGCACCGCCTCTCCGCCCTTCCTACCCTCTTCCGTGGGCCTCTCGTCTGCGCTTGGCTCCGGAGACTCTGTTCTGTTAGTCTTCTGGCGGTTTCCTGGGTTATTTAGGCAAGTGTGGGTGGAATCTAAGTGACCAGCAGGACACAGTGAGCCCAGCGTCCTCCTACACCGCCATCTTCCTCCTCCCATGGAAGACATTCTTAAGTGAAAGTGCAGTGTTTGTCCTGTGCCGTTATGACTGTGAAGAATTCGGTTTTAGAATACACTGGGCTAACTTAGGGCCGCTGCCTTGATTCTTGCTAAGGCAGTGTCAACCACCATTGTGTTTGTGCCGTCAGTGCAAATGTCTAACACAGTGATAAAGGCAATAATGTCTTCTAATTTTCATGAGAATGGATTTGGCTTCACGGACCCTCCTGAAAGTGTCCCAGTGATCCCTGGGGTTCTGAAGGACTCTGATTCCTCACAATGAAGTACTACACTCGCCAATTACGAGGTTAAAACAACCATACCTTTTTAAAAAAAAATGTATGGCTTTTTAAAATGTGAGACCTCTTTCTTGAAAGACTGAATAATCTTTACAGTGGAAATGAGAAAGAGAGTCTGTTTTAATCAAGTGTTGACTCCTTCTCTCTGATACTCCTGTACCATGTCTCGCCTGGACCCTTTAGTCAGAATTCCTTTTTTCCAGTTATGTAATAACTGTTTCCTCCCTCATCTGCCCTTAGACCTTACTTAGCCATCACCTCAGGGAGCCTTCTTTGGACACCTTATCTAAATATTGCTCCTTCCCAGCACACAGGCCTATCACACACACACACACACACACACACACACACACACACACACACACAGATACGCAATGAACTAACATGAAAGGTCAGAGAGGCCTGTAGTATACACATGTGTTTAAACTCAGTATTTTCCGGGGCGCCTGGGTGGCGCAGTCGGTTAAGCATCCGACTTCAGCCAGGTCACGATCTCGCGGTCCGTGAGTTTGAGCCCCGCGTCAGGCTCTGGGCTGATGGCTCAGAGCCTGGAGCCTGTTTCCAATTCTGTGTCTCCCTCTCTCTCTGCCCCTCGCCCATTCATGCTCTGTCTCTCTCTGTCCCAAAAATAAATAAA
>NW_024416430.1:0-1007 GCF_014898765.1 Herpailurus yagouaroundi | reverse complement strand
CAGATGGCCTTTAGTATGTGCAGGTAGGTTGAGTCTCAATCTACTTTCCTGAGGGTTTTTATCATGAATGGATGTGACATTTTGTCAAATGCTTTTCCTGCATCTGTGGAAAGCATCATATTGTTCTCATCCTTTCTTCTATTACTGTGGTGCATCGTGTTGATTGATCTCTGAATGTGGAACCACCCTTGCAGCCCAGGAGTCTACCCCACTTGATCATGGTCAATGATTCTATTAATGTATTGCTGACTTTAGTTTGAATGTATTTTCTTGAGAATTTCTGCATACATACTCATCAGGCTATTGGTCTGCAGTTTTATTTAAAGAATTTTTAAAGACATTTTTAAATGTTTACTCATTTACTTAGATACAAAGGTGAGGGAGGGCAGAGGGGTGGGAGAGAGAGAGAATCCTGAGCATGCTCCACACTGTCAGCACAGGGTCCAATGTGGGACTTGAACCCAGGAACTGCAAGATAATGACCTAATCTGAAGTTAAGAGTTGGACAGTCAACCAACGAAGTCACCCAGGGGCCCCTGCAGTTTTCTGCTTTAGGGGAGTTTTTATCTGGTTTTGGTATCAGGGTAATGATGGCCTGATGACATGAATTGGTAAGTTTTCCTTCTTTTTTATTTTTTGTAATAATTCGAGAAGAATAGATATCCCCTCTTCTTTCAGTGTTTGGTAGAATTCATCAGTGAAGCCAGCTGGCCCTGAACTCTTCTTGTGTTGGGGGAGATATTTTTTTATTACTGATTCAATTTCTTTCTGGTTTCGGATTTTATGTATCTTCCTGTTTCAGTTTTGGTAGTTTATGTGTTTCGAGGAATTTATCCATGTTTCTCACAGTGTCCAATTTGTTGCCTATCGTTTTCCCTAATATTATCTTCTAACTGTATTTCTGTGTTGTGGACTGTTATTTCTCCTGTCTTATTTGTGATTTTATTTGAGTCCTTTCTCTCTTCTTTGTGAAAAGTCTGCCTAGGAGGTTTTCAAGGTGATTACTG
>NW_024416429.1:0-3407 GCF_014898765.1 Herpailurus yagouaroundi | reverse complement strand
ATCCATTTTGAGTTTATTTTTGTGAATGGTGTGAGAAAGTGGTCTAGTTTCAACCTTCTGCATGTTGCTGTCCAGTTCTCCCAGCACCATTTGTTAAAGAGACTGTCTTTTTTTCCATTGGATGTTCTTTCCTGCTTTGTCAAAGATGAGTTGGCCATACGTTTGTGGGTCTAGTTCTGGGGTTTCTATTCTATTCCATTGGTCTATGTGTCTGTTTTTGTGCCAATACCATGCTGTCTTGATGATGACAGCTTTGTAGTAGAGGCTAAAGTCTGGGATTGTGATGCCTCCTGCTTTGGTCTTCTTCTTCAAAATTCCTTTGGCTATTCGGGGCCTTTTGTGGTTCCATATGAATTTTAGGATTGCTTGTTCTAGTTTCAAGAAGAATGCTGGTGCAATTTTGATTGGGATTGCATTGAATGTGTAGATAGCTTTGGGTAGTATTGACATTTTGACAATATTTATTCTTCCAATCCATGAGCAGGGAATGTCTTTCCATTTCTTTAAATCTTCTTCAATTACCTTCATAAGCTTTCTATAGTTTTCAGCATACAGATCCTTTACATCTTTGGTTACATTTATTCCTACGTATTTTATGCTTCTTGGTGCAATTGTGAATGGGATCAGTTTCTTTATTTGTCTTTCTGTTGTTTCATTGTTAGTGTATAAGAATGCAACTGATTTCTGTACATTGATTTTGTATCCTGCAACTTTGCTGAATTCATGTATCAGTTCTAGCAGACTTTTGGTGGAGTCTATCGGATTTTCCATGTATAATATCCTGTCATCTGCAAAAAGGGAAAGCTTGACTTCATCTTTGCCAATTTTGATGCCGTTGATTTCCTTTTATTGTCTGATTGCTGATGCTAGAACTTCCAGCACTATGTTAAACAACAGCGGTGAGAGTGGGCATCCCTGTCGTGTTCCTGATCTCAGGGAAAAAGCTCTCAGTTTTTCCCCGTTGAGGATGATGTTAGCTGTGGGCTTTTCATAAATGGCTTTTATGATCTTTAAGTATGTTCCTTCTATCCCGAATTTCTCAAGGGTTTTTATTAAGAAAGGGTGCTGGATTTTGTCAAAGGCCTTTTCTGCATCGATTGACAGGATCATATGGGTTTTCTCTTTTTTTTTTTTGTTAATGTGATGTATCACGTTGATTGATTTGCGAATGTTGAACCAGCCCTGCATCCCAGGAATGAATCCCACTTGATCATGGTGAACAATTCTTTTTATATGCCGTTGAATTCGATTTGCTAGTATCTTATTGAGAATTTTTGCATCTATATTCATCAGGGATATTGGCCTGTAGTTCTCTTTTTTTTTACTGGGTCTCTGTCTGGTTTAGGAATCAAAGTAATACTGGCTTCATAGAATGAGTCTGGAAGTTTTTCTTCATTTTCTATTTCTTGGAATAGCTTGAGAAGGATAGGTATTATATCTGCTTTAAACGTCTGGTAGAACTCCCCTGGGAAGCCATCTGGTCCTGGACTCTTATTTGTTGGGAGATTTTTGATAACCGATTCAATTTTTCGCTGGTGATGGGTCTGTTCAAGGTTTCTATTTCCTCCTGATTGAGTTTTGGAAGAGTGTGGGTGTTCAGGAATTTGTCCATTACTTCCAGGTTGTCCAATGTTGCCATATAATTTTTCATAGTATTCCCTGATAATTGTTTGTATCTCTGAGGGATTGGTTGTAATCATTCCATTTTCATTCATGATTTTATCTATTTGGGTCATCTCCCGTTTCTTTTTGAGAAGCCTGGCTAGAAGTTTGTCAGTTTTGTCTATTTTTTCAAAAAACCAACTCTTGGTTTCGTTGATCTGCTCTACAGTTTTTTTTAGATTCTATATTGTTTATTTCTGCTCTGATCTTTATTATTTCTCTTCTTCTGCTGTGTTTAGGCTGCCTTTGCTGTTCTGCTTGTATTTCCTTTAGGTGTGCTGTTAGATTTTGTATTTGGGATTTTTCTTGTTTCTTGAGATAGGCCTGAATTGCAATGTGTTTTCCTCTCAGGACTGCTAAAAGACACTTCTTAAACAACATGTGGGAAATCATCCTCCTTGCACGTATGGGGTAAGCTTGCCTCCTGGGCTTTTTTGTTTCTTTACTTCTTTTTTTTCTTTTTTTTCTTTTCTTTTTTTTTTTTTTTGTGCTCTTAGGGGGAAACGCAATTGTTGTTTATAATAGCATTTTGTATTTCCAGATTAAGGTGCTGCCAGGTACAGCATAACTAATTTCCCAGTTTATAAGACTGCCTCTCACACATCGCTTCCTGGTGGTAGGCAACCAGGGCCATACTGCCACTTGTTCACACGTTAAGTAATGATGCCAAGACATTTTTATGCCTGTGCTAACAATGACCCACCTGTGGACAAGTGCAGACAGATACTGCCTACCTTTTAAGGCCAAGGAGGGATTGAGCCCACGGCCTTCCACTGGGCTCCACCATTGTTTCTGCTCTCTCTGGTGTTTGTCAGTTGTTAGCATCACGTTTGAGAACACACGCTCTAGAGTAAAACTATCTGACTATGTACTTCCATCTTGAGCTTTAGGGAAACAAATAAAGTCCCCTTACCTTTTTTGTTCTTTGCTTTCACTTTTGTGAAACGGGCATTATCACAGTGTGGGAATTCAATAATTAAATAAACAAATACGTAAGTGCTTAAAATTTCTTAGCAACAAACGCTCAGTAAATATTAAGAAGGCTTTTCCCAATAGAGAATAGAAAAATAACTTTCTTGTTTTCTCCTAGGATTTTATAGATGCATTTTTATAAGAAAACATATAACATTGGTACCAATATTATAGCATATAATAATATGACATAGAGCAAATTAAGACATTTATAAGAAAAGTATTGAAACTTCATGAATAGTATCACTATTACTAATATTCAAACAATGCATTTGCTTTGAAAGGTTCACTTAGTTATATACTAAATTTGCATATGCTTTGAACCTACTTCTGGATGCTTTATGATGATTCATTCATTCAGCTGAACCACATTTGCTTTATAACATAATTTATTATCTGGTAGAACTCGTCTAATTCATATGCTTCCTTTTCAGGAATATGTTTCTGGATCAGCTTGAATTTTGATATTTATACAAAAATCTTAGAACCAGCTGATCTGAATTAAAAATCCATATTTTATTGGGCTTGCAACAAATTTCCATAGTAATTTAGAGATATTTGGCATTCTTACAATAATAACTTTTCCTATTCCAACACAAGGAATGTTTATATTTAAGCTTTTTTTTTAAATACCTCTCAGATGAGTTTAAAGTTTTCTGAAAGGCTATTTATATACTTCTTTCATGTTTCTTGTTAAGTTCCCTCCTTCCTTCCTTCCTTCCTTCTTTCCTTCCTTCCTTCCTTCCTTCCTTCCTTCCTTCCTTCCTTCCTTC
>NW_024416428.1:0-1211 GCF_014898765.1 Herpailurus yagouaroundi | reverse complement strand
AAGGCTCTCTCCCCATGGGACCCAATTCCAACGTCTGACAACATCACGCACCTGGAGTCCAGATGCGGGGCAGGCTGACTCGGCATGGAAGCTGGAAGCTCCCCATGTTGTTTCCCAGGCCAGCCTGCAGCTGTCCAAGAGGATTCCGGAGGCCTCCTCGACCAGGGGGGATCGACGTGTATGGCCTTGGCATCCCAAGATGGATCCTAACCGGCACCGTCCCTTGTACCCTCAACTAAGACCTTGACGGAGACTACTGCCATGCTGAGGGTTCGACGCCTGGAGCCTCCTGGGAGCTAACCCTAACCCTAACCCTACCCTGAACCGGGAACCTCCACCGAAACCTAACCCTCCCTCGAACTCTATCCCTGCAATTGAGCCTTCTGGCAAGGTCCCTCACTTCAGCCCTCAAGGGAGATCACGAGACTGGAGTCGCTTCGGCCCTGGCGACATCCCTGGCCCGAACCCTAACCCTAGCTAAGGCTCTCTCCCCATGGGGACCCCATTCCAACGTCTGACAACATCACACGTCTGAGGTCCAGAAGCGGTGTAGACTGACTCGGCATGGAAGCTGGAAACAACCCGTGTCGTTTCCCAGGCCCGGGTGCAGCTGCCCGTGAGGATTCCGGAGGCCTCCTCGACCAGGGGCGGATCGACGAGTGTGGCCTTGGCAGCCAAAGACGGATCCTGACCGGCACCGTCCCTTGTGCCCTCAACTCAGCCCTTCGCGGAGACCACTGCCCTGCTGTGGGTTCGACGCCCGGAGCCTCCTGGGTGCTAACCCTAACCCTAACCCTACCCCAAACCGGGACCATCCATAGGAACCTAAGCCTACCTCGATCCCTACCCCTGCAATTGAGCCGCCTTCTTGCATGGGCCCTCAAGTCAGCACGCAAGGGAGATAAGGAGACTGGAGTCGCTCGGCCCTGGTGACCTCGCTGGCCCGAACCCTAACCCTAGCTAAGGCTCTCTCCCCATGGGGACCCAATTCCAACGTCTGACAACATCACTTGTCTGAGGTCCAGAAGCGGTGTAGACTGACTCGGCATGGAAGCTAGAAGCTCCCCATGTCATTGCCCAGGCCCGGATGGAGCTGCCCGTGAGGATTCCGGAGGCCTTCTCGACCAGGGGGAATCGACGTGTATGGCCTTGGCAGCCAAAGATGGATCCTGACCGGCACCGTCCCTTGTGCCCTCAACTCAGACCTTCAC
>NW_024416427.1:0-1767 GCF_014898765.1 Herpailurus yagouaroundi | reverse complement strand
CCAGGGACGTCGCCAGGGCCGAAGCGACTCCAGTCTCTTGATCTCCCTTGAGGGCTGAAGTGAGGGCCAATGCCAGAAGGCGGCTCAATTGCACGGTTAGGGTTCGAGGGAGACTTAGGTTTCGGTGGAGGTTCCCGGTTCGGGGTAGGTTTAGCGATAGGGTTAGCTCCCAGGAGGCTCCAGACGCCGAACCCTCAGCTGGGCAGTGGTCTCCGCGAAGGGCTGAGTTGAGGGCACAAGGGACGGTGCCGGTCAGGATCCGTCTTTGGCTGTAAAGGCCACACTCGTCGAACGGCCCCTGGTCAAGGAGGCCTCCTGAATCCTCACGGGCAGGTGCAGCCAGGCCTGGGAAACGACATGGGGAGCTCCTAGCTTCCATGCCGACTCAGTCTACACCGCTTCTGGACCTCAGACGAGTGATGTTGTCAGACGTTGGAATGGGGTCCCCATGGGGAGAGAGCCTTAGCTAGGGATAGGGTTCGTGCCAGGGACGTCGCCAGGGCCGAAGCGACTCTAGCCTCGTGATCTCCCCTGAGGGCGGAAGTGAGGGCCCATGCCATAAGGCAGCTCAATTGCAGGGTTAATGGTCGAGGCAGGCTTAGGTTTCGGTGGAGGGTCTCGGTGTGGGGTAGGGTTCGATTTAGGGTTAGCTCCCAGGCGGTTCCAGGCGGCGAAACCACAGCAGATCAGTGGTCTCCCCGAAGGGCTAAGTTGAGGGCACAAGGGACGGTGCCGGACAGGAGCCATCTTTGGCTGCCAAGGCCATACACGTCGATCCCCCCTGGTCGAGGAGGCCTCCAGAAACCTCTCGGACAGCTGCAGGCTGGCCTGGGAAGCAACATCGGGAGCTTCCAGCTTCCATGCCGACTCAGCCTGCCCCGCATCTGGACTCCAGGCGCGTGATGTTTTCAGACGTTGCAATTGGGTCCCATGGGGAGAGAGCCTTAGCTAGGGTTAGGGTTAGGGCTAGAGACGTCGCCAAGGCCGAAGCAAATCCGGTCTCGTGATCTCCCTCGAGGGCTGAAGTGAGTTCCCGTGCCAGAAGGCGGCTCAATTGCAGGGTTAGGGATCGAAGCAGGCTTAGGTTTCCGTGGAGGGTCCCGGTTTGGGGTAGGGGTAGGGTTAGGGGTAGCACCCAGTAGGCTCCAGGTGCCGAACCCACAGCAGGGCAGTGGTCTCCGCGAAGGGCTGAGTTGAGGGCACAAGGGACGGTGTTGGTCAGGATCCGTTTTTGGCGGCCAAGTCCACACTCGTCGATCCGCCCCTAGTCGAGGAGGCCTCCGGAATCCTCACGGGCAGCTGCAGCCGGGCCTGGGAAACGACATGGGGAGCTTCCAGCATCCATGCCGAGTCAGTCTACACCGCTTCTGGACCTCAGACGAGTGATGTTGTGAGACGTTAGAATGGGGTCCCCATGGGGAGAGAGCCTAAGCTAGGGTTAGGGTTCCGGCCAGGGATGTCGCCAGGGCCGAAGCGACTCCAGACTCGTGATCTCCCTTGAGGGCTGAAGTGAGGGCCCATGCCAGAAGGCGGCTCAATTGCAGGGTTAGGGTTCGAGAAAGGCTTAGGTTTCAGTGGAGGTTCCCGGTTCGGGGTAGGGTTAAGGTTAGGGTTAGCTCCCGGGAGTCTCCAGGCGCCGAACCCTCAGCAGGGCAGTAGTCTCCGCCAAAGTCTGAGTTGAGGGCACAAGGGACGGTGCCGGTCAGGATCCATCTTTGGCTGCCAAGGCCATACACGTCGATGCCCCCTGGTCGAGGAGGCCTCCGG
>NW_024416426.1:0-3674 GCF_014898765.1 Herpailurus yagouaroundi | reverse complement strand
GATAAAAAAATCCAGGAGTATGAGGGGAAAATTAGAGAACTAAGTGACACATGAAAAAGAAATAATATACGCATAATTGGTATCCCAGAGGAGGAAGAGAGAGGGAAAGGTGCTGAGGGTATACTTGAAGAAATAATAGCTGAGAATTTCCCTGAACTGGGGAAGGAAAAAGGCATTGAAATCCAAGAGGCACAGAGAAGTCCCTTCAGACATAACTTGAATTGATCTTCTGCACAACATAGCATAGTGAAACTGGCAAAATACAAGGATAAAGAGAAAACTCTGAAAGCAGCAAGGGATAAACGTGCCCTAACTCATAAAGGGAGACCTATAAGACTCGTGACTGATCTCTCTTTTGAAACTTGGCAGGCCAGAAAGGATTGGCACGAGATCTTCAATGTATTGAACAGAAAAAATATGCAGCCAAGAATCCTTTATAGAGCAAGTCTGTCATTTAGAATAGAAGGAGAGATAAAGGTCTTCCCAAACAAACAAAAACTGAAGGAATTTGTCACCACTAAACCAGCCCTACAAGAGATCCTAAGGGGGATCCTGTGAGACAAAGTACCAGAGACATCACTACAAGCATAAAACATACAGACATCACAATGACTCTAAACCCGTATCTTTCTACAATAACACTGAATGTAAATGAACTAAATGTGCCAACCAAAAGACATAGGGTATGAGAATGGATAAAAAAACAAGACCCATCTATTTGCTGTGTACAGGAGACTCATTTTAGACCTGAGGACACCTTTAGATTGAGAGTGAGGGGATGGGGAACTATTTATCATGCTACTGGAAGCCAAAAGAAAGCTGGAGTAGCCATACTTATATCAGACAAACTAGACTTTCAATTAAAGGCTGTAACAAGAGATGAAGAAGGACATTATATTATAATTACAGGGTCTATCCATCAGGAAGAGCTAACAATTATAAATGTCTATGCGCCGAATACCGGAGCCCCCAAATATATAAAACTATTACTCATAAACATAAGCAACCTTATTGATAAGAATGTGGAAATTGCAGGGGACTTTAACACTCCACTTACAGAAATGGATAGATCATCTAGACACATGGTCAATAAAGAAACAAGGGCCCTGAATGATACATTGGATCAGATGGACTTGACAGATATATTTAGAACTCTGCATCCCAAAGCAACAGAATATACTTTCTTCTCGAGTGCACATGGAACATTCTCTAAGATAGATCATATACTGGGTCACAAAACAGCCCTTCATAAGTATACAAGAATTGAAATTATACCATGCATACTTTCAGACCACAATGCTATAAAACTTGAAATCAACCACAGGAAAAAGTCTGGAAAACCTACAAAAGCATGGAGGTTAAAGAACACCCTACTAAAGAATGACTGGGTCAACCAGGCAATTCGAGAAGAAATTAAAAAATATATGGAAACAAACGAAAATGAAAATACAACAATCCATACGCTTTGGGACGCAGCGAAGGCAGTCCTGAGAGGAAAATACATTGCAATCCAGGCCTATCTCAAGAAACAAGAAAAATCCCAAATACAAAATCTAACAGCACACCTAAAGGAAATAGAAGCAGAACAGCAAAGGCAGCCTAAACCCAGCAGAAAAAGAGAAATAATAAAGATCAGAGCAGAAATAAACAATATAGAATCTAAAAAAAACGGTACAGCAGATCAACGAAACCAAGAGTGGGTTTTTTGAAAAAATAAACAAAATTGACAAACCTCTAGCCAGGCTCCTCAAAAAGAAAAGGGAGATGACCCAAATAGATATAACCATGAATGAAAATGGAATTATTACAACCAATCCCTCAGAGATACAAACAATTATCAGGGAATACTATGAAAAATTATATGCCAACAAATTGGACAACCTGGAAGAAATGGAAAAATTCCTCAACACCCACAAGCTTCCAAAACTCAATCAGGAGGAAATAGAAAGCTTGAACAGACCCATAACCAGCGAAGAAATTGAATCAGTCTTCAAAAATCTCCCAACAAATAAGAGTCCAGGACCAGATGGCTTCTCAGGGGACTTCTATCAGACGTTTAAAGCAGAATAATACCTACCCTTATCAAGCTATTCCAAGATATAGAAAGGGAAGAAAAACTTCCAGGCTCATTCTATGAAGCCAGTATTACTTTGATTCCTAAACCAGACAGAGACCCAGTAAAAAAAGAGAACTACAGGCCAATATCCCTGATGAATATGGATGCAAAAATTCTCAATAAGACACTAGCAAATTGAATTCAACAGCATATAAAAAGAATTATTCACCATGATCAAGTGGGATTCATTCCTGGGATGCAGGGCTGGTTCAACATTCGCAAATCAATCAATGTGATACATCACATTAATGAAAGAAAAGATAAGAACCATATGATGCTGTCAATCGATGCAGAAAAGGCCTTTGACAAAATCCAGCACCATTTCTTAATAAAAACCCTTGAGAAAGTCGGGATAGAAGGAACATACTTAAACATCATAAAAGCCATTTATGAAAAGCCCACAGCCAACATCATCCTCAATGGGGAAAAACTGAGAGCTTTTTCCCTGAGATCAGGAACACGACAGGGATGCCCACTCTCACCGCTGTTGTTTAACATAGTGCTGGAAGTTCTAGCATCAGCAATCAGACAACAAAAGGAAATCAAAGGCATCAAAATTGGCAAAGATGAAGTCAAGCTTTTGCTTTTTTCATATGACATGATATTATACATGGAAAATCCGATAGACTCCACCAAAAGTCTTCTAGAACTGATACATGAATTCAGCAAAGTTGCAGGATACAAAATCAATGTACAGAAATCAGTTGCATTCTTATACAGTAACAATGAAGCAACAGAAAGACAAATACAGAAACTGATCCCATTCACAATTGCACCAAGAAGCATAAAATACCTAGGAATAAATCTAACCAAACATGTAAAAGATCTGTAGGCTGAAAACTATAGAAAGCTTATGAAGGTAATTGAAGAAGACATAAATAAATGGAAAGACATTCCCTGGTCATAGATTGGAAGAATAAATATTGTCAAAATGTCGATACTACCCAAAGCTATCTACACATTCAATGCAATCCCAATCAAAATTGCACCAGCATTCTTCTCGAAGCTAGAACAAGCAACCCTAAATTCATATGGAACCACAAAAGTCCCCAAATAGCCAAAGTAATTTTGAAGAAGAAGACCAAAGCAGGAGGTATCACAATCCCAGACTTTAGCCTCTACTACAAAGCTGTCATCATCAAGACAGCATGGTATTGGCACAAAAACAGACACATAGACCAATGGAATAGAATAGAAACCCCAGAACTAGACCCACAAACGTATGGCCAACTCATCTTTGACCAAGCAGGAAAGAACATCCAATGGAAAAAAGACAGTCTCTTTAACAAATGGTGCTGGGAGAACTGGACAGCAACATGCAGAAGGTTGAAACTAGACCACTTTCTGACACCATTCACAAAAATAAATTCAAAATGGATAAAGGACCTGAATGTGAGACAGGAAACCATCAAAACCTTAGAGGAGAAAGCAGGAAAAGACCTCTCTGACCTCAGCCGTAGCAATCTCTTACTTGACACATCCCCAAGGCAAGGGAATTAAAAGCAAAAGTAAATTACTGGGACCTTATGAAGATAAAAAGCTTCTGCACAGCAAAGGA
>NW_024416425.1:0-1558 GCF_014898765.1 Herpailurus yagouaroundi | reverse complement strand
CTTTTGTATGAATCCAATTTATGCACCTTATACCTTCAGACGTCGTTTGTACTCCTTGTTCATATATTTGCTATTCTATACCAGCATCAGAATGTTTTCAGTTTGTTGCTATTGGTTGCACAAGTTGTATACTGCACAGTTCTAGGAGGCATGATTCATAAGAACTGTAGTGAGAATGGGAACCCTCAAATCTGTAAAATGTACAACTTGTACACACATGTATTATCTCTTAGAGGGTCTTTTCTACTGTACAGATTGCAGTCATTGCTGTGGTTCCGTTTTACTTTCCTTGTCATTTGTTTATTATCTGGAGTGTACACTGAAGTCAAATTTAAGAAGCTCCTGTTTGTGAGCTATCTAAAGGTAATTTATTCTCCCTGATTCTCAACTAGCTGGGGCCTATCCTTGGGGTACAGCAACATCTGGCTTTCAAGCTTGTTCCCTTAATTGAATCTATTACTTTGCATTCATGGAAACTGGAAACTCTCTTCAGCCAGCCAGGTTTCGCTAAATACCCATGATTTTAAATTCACCTCTAAACAAATGGCTAAAACTTTAATATTTGTAGAACCATCTGGATTTGAAAAAAAAAAGGAACAATATAAAAAAGCTGGATAAAATCAACAGAATATAATATAAAAACAAAAATATCCTTTGCAGGGAGTACTTTGGCTCCATGTAATTTTCTATTTACTCTGAGCAGCTCTTAGTTGGTGTATGATGTCCCTCTGACAATATGAATGTACATTCAGTGTTAGAAGATGTTTGTATTCTAAATACCTAGTTCCTCTAAAGATAGAATCACAAATTATTAACTGATCAACCGTTAGTGTTGTAGCAGAATCAGGAACAATTCAACAGAACAGGCCTGTTCTGGGTGTGTTCTTATATAATTATGTAATTATGTCTATTATTACTACAGGTGTCTTCACCTACCTGGCCTCTTCAGAATAAGCTGCAGTCGGAATTTCAGAAAGCATCCCATTCTTCCCCACTGAAATGGTGAAACATTTTTTTTTAATTTTTGTGTTTACATTTATTTATTTTTGAGAAACAGAGTGAGAGAAAGTGTGAGTGGGGGAGAGGCAGAGAGAGGAGGAGACAGAATACGAAGCAGGCTCCAGGCTCTGAGCAAGTGGTCAGCACAGAGTCTGATGCAGGGTTCAAACCCATGAACTGTGAGACCGTGACCTGAGCTGAAGTCGGACACTCAACCGACTGAGCCACCCGGGCGCCCCATGAAATGGTGAAACTTTTACGATGCTAGTTGTAGGCTTCTTTTGTGGGGCTTCGTTTGTGTTTGTTTTATAAAAGTCCTGTGTCAAGTTGATGAAGTCTCCCTGGACTCATACTAACTGATACTACTTGCACTTCCTCAATGCCATTCAAATACAATTTCACGTTTTGTTAGCACAGATAACATCAATAATGTCACTCTTATTGAAGGTGAAATTATTAACAACATCACTCAGCAGATGACTTTGGGGAAAAGATGCTAGAAAAGTTTCCTTAATGAAGAAGGGTCTTGGAGAATACCAGTGTTCTATCTCATAAGCAA
>NW_024416424.1:0-3967 GCF_014898765.1 Herpailurus yagouaroundi | reverse complement strand
GGGGTGGGTAGAGAGAGAGAATCCCAAGCAGGCTCCACACTGTTAGCTCAGAGCCTGACGCGGTGCTCGAACCCACAAACTGAGAGATCATGACCTGAGCCAAAACCAGGTGTCAGAAGCTCAACCGACTAAGCCCCCCTAGTTTGGAAGAATCTTAGCTGCCATCCCTTCAAATACTGCTGCTGCCCATTCCTCTTCCCGTTTTTCTCTGCCTGTTCTGAGACCTTCCCTTCCGCCCCGAGGCCTTTCACATTGCTCTTCTTCCCATGTGTTTTCCTCTCGTGCCTCGGTGTGGATACTTTGTCCCCTTGTCTATCTCGTGATCCCTTCACAAGACCCGTGAAATCGGGTGCTCTTTGTCTGCTTCCCGCTCAGCTACTTTCTCTGGCTCCACAGCGTTCGTGAACTTGGTGGGGAGAGCAGGGCCGGCTTTCTCCCTCCCCCTGCACGCCCCTCTCTTCAGCTCCTCCTTGGGCGCTGGCTGTCGGGGGGAGAACAGTGTGTGGGGGAGAGTTGACCTCACTTCATCCAGTGCCCTTGGTTCTGGCGTCTGGCCTCACGGGTCCCGGATCCCTGGGTGGCATTGTGCACCTTCAAACTGAGTGTTAAAGTTCTCTGCAGCGTTTCTTGGGCTCGGTAGAAATACTGTTGCGCCGTGAGCCGCTGTAGCCCTGAGAAGGTCTGAGCAGATGATTTGAATGTGTTCTGTATCCCCCTCAACTGATGGTGGCGGTCTGGGATTTGTCCGCCAGGCACTCCCGGGGGAGGAACTACAAGGCAGAGTTTGCGTCCTGCCGGCTGGAGGCTGTGCCACTGGAGTTTGGGGACTATCACCCGCTGAAGCCCATAACCGTAAGTTTTGTCACGAGGCCCTCTCTAACCTCTCTAACCTCTCACTCCTCAAAATGACAAGCCTGGTTCCTGGGTCTTTCCCACTTGCCGGCCGGAGCTGCTTTTGCACATTTCTGTCGGCCACTTTGTTCCCAGGCCCTGGTTTTCGTGACGTTGACCTCACCCACCGTCATGTTCCTTGTGCCCTTTCTCACATTTGCGAGGTTGTCACGAGTGGGTGATGCCTTTGCTCCTGATGTGGGTGTATAAACGAAACCCCTTCTTAAGTTTGCCTGTCCTGAAGATGCTGTTCTGAACGGCGTCTTCATCTGTGTGAGTTATTTAAAAAGTAAAGTGAAAAGCAGGCCAGTGATATAGATGGTCCCTCTCTTCTGGGTTAGCGCTGTTTCACCAGCAGATAATAGAAGCTGTGTGGCTCTCATCACGGGTGGGGGTGAGGGTGACAGACACATACCTTAGAATGCCCAGAGGCCATTGCATAAAGCAGGAGGTCACAGCTGGAGTGTCTGCCCTCCCCCTCCCCCCCAGGCCCTGTGGGCTTGTAGAGTCACAACTGAGACACCAGTGGGTCGTTTCCAATCTGAGAACTCACTCCCGTGGACACAGACCAGCCACATCAGCTCCAGGCTTCCATCCTGCAGCTTTCGTGACACGAGAGCAGGGAGTTTCTCTTTTCTGGTTCTGTGTCCCTCCCTGACCCAGGCTGGTGCCCCAGGGAAGGGAATGTGCTGACTGACTGGGTTGGGGTAGAACCCCTCCACCCCAACCAGGCCTGTAGGAGCTGAGAGTCAGGGAGGGCCACTTTCCCAAAGAAAACAACTGCCAAGCCTGGGAGAAGGGGGGACAGATGCCAGGCAGACAAAATGACTATTGTGTACCAATAGGAGGCCCTTTGCCAGATCATCCGGGGTTGGTATCAGACCCTACAGGTTTAGGGCAAGCTCTTCAAAAAGGCAGTCCTGCTTCAGACACCCACTGCAGATTTGGGGGACCCCAGGCCACCCGCTGATCAACTGTCTGCAAATCCAGACCTCCCCTCAGGCTTGATAATACGCTAGGAGAGCTCAGACAACTCAGAAGCCCTGTGTTTACAGTTTCATATGAAGGATACAAATGAGCAGCCAAATGAGAGACAGGTAGGTGAGGCCCGGGAACGTCCTGAAGACAGAGCTCTCTGCCCTCTGCCTTTGGAACAGTGTATCACCTCCCGGCACATGGTGCAGCCACCAGCCAGGAAGCTCCACTGAGCTTTGGTGTGTCCACACTTTGTGTTGGGGTTTCATTACACAGCGTGATGCAGTGATTCCTTGGCCACATGACTGGACCTCATCTCCAGCCTCCCTCCCCTAAGGTCAGGCTGGTACCCCCTGACTGTGCTCACAGGAGTGGTCTTTCTCACGACCAGCCCCCATGCTGGTCTTGTTACCATCAAGTCATGTGTGACTGAGGGGCGTGTAAATGACAGACACTCCAAGGACCGGACCCTCCTTTCCCAGAACTAGGACAAAGGCTGGTCAAGTTCTCTTTTATCCAGCCCTTCCTTTCATTCTATCACATCCCGTCCTCTCTGAAGACGGGTTTTCTCTGCCTTCCTGTGGATATGCCCAGAGTGTCCATTACTTCCCTCAGCCCCTGGGTTTTCAGAGCTTCCTTGTTTAAGGAGGAGAGTGGAGCCCAGCCAGCCCTTCTGGATTTTGTGCTGCATTTTCAGCAGAAACACTGGTTGGATCCTCTTGGCTCAGGGGTTCACCCCTGATCTGGTCATCTGAAGTCAGAAAGAGTTGGGGGCCAGTGGAACAAAAACATGGCTTCACACCCTGACACCCCACCTGTCCCTCAGTGCTCAGCAGTATGTGGCATTTGAAGTTCTTTGAAAAGGAAGGAGATCGTGTTAAGTCGCAGCTTCCGATGCAGTAGATCCAAGGTGGAGCTCCAGAGTCCGTGTTTTTTGACGAGCTCCATGTGATGTGGCTGCTGCTTGTCTGGGGACCTGCTTTGTGTAAGGGGATCCTACCAGGGTGCAGTTCAATCCCACCTTCTAATCCCTTCCTCCATAGCTGGGATTCTGAGTCCTCTCGGTTTGTCACAAAATGTAAGTGTCCCTGCCACAAAGCAATGGTCACTTCAACTAAGGGAATGAGGGAAAACACATTGAGTGTTGGGGGAAGGTCATAGGAGATTCCCTCTTTACCTGCTCGGGTTTTCCCCACAGGTCACAGAGTCCAAGACCAAGAAAGTGAGCCGGAAAGGCAGCACTTCCTCCACGTCCTCCTCGTCTTCCAGCTCCGTGGTGGACCCACTGAGCAGCGTGCTGGATGGGACAGACCCCCTCTCCATGTTCGCGGCCACGGCTGATCCTGCAGCCCCGGTAACACTCCCTGCTTGTGGTCAGTCCTGTGGGGGCAGGGCTGGTGGCTTTTCTTTTTGTTTAAAAAAAAAAATTTCTTTTTTTTTTTTTTTTTAACATCTATTCATTTTGAGAGACAGAGCACAAGTGGGGGTGGGGCAGAGAGAGAGGGAGACACAGAATCTGAAGCAGGCTCCAGGCTCCAAGCTATCACCACAGAGCCGGATGCGGGGCTTGAACTCAAGAGCTGTGAGATCATGACCTGAGCCGAAGTCGGTTGCTTAACTGACTGAGCCTCCCAGGGTGCCCTCACTTTTTTGTTTCTAAATGGCACAGATCCCACATTGTCATTGCGACAGTTTTCAGGATCCAGACACCCACAGGGTCCCCCTTACGGAGCCCTCCTCTCCCCACCCTCCCACCCCCCTTTGTGAGAGGCTAGTGTAGATCCTGGAAGTTTCTTCTTTTCTTTATTAAAGCATTTTAAAATTCATTGTTGATTTTAATTTCGCCCTTTATTATTCTTTTCTTTTTCATTTATTTTTTTTTTAATTTTTTTTTTTTAACGTTTATTTATTTTTTTGGGACAGAGAGAGACAGAGCATGAACGGGGGAGGGGCAGAGAGAGAGGGAGACACAGAATCAGAAACAGGCTCCAGGCTCTGAGCCATCAGCCCAGAGCCCGACGCGGGGCTTGAACTCACGGACCGCGAGATCGTGACCTGGCTGAAGTCGGACGCTTAACTGACTGCGCCACCCAGGCGCCCC
>NW_024416423.1:0-1807 GCF_014898765.1 Herpailurus yagouaroundi | reverse complement strand
TTATATTATATTATATTATATTATATTATATTACATTATATTATATTTATTATATTATATTAATATCATATTGTATCATTATTTTATATGTTACATATAAGATAATATGTAATAATCCAATTGGAAATGTATGTTGTATATTATATATATTACAGATGTTATTATAATTCAAGTCATAGTATTCTTTATACATTTTGTGTGTTTTAAATATCACAGCATTGGGGCGCCTCGGTGGCTCAATGGGTTAAGCATCCGACTTCGGCTCAGGTCACGATCTCGCGGTCCATGAGTTCGAGCTCCGCGTCGGGCTCTGTGCTGACAGCTCAGAGCCTGGAGCCTGTTTCAGATTCTGTGTCTCCCTCTCTCTGACCTCCCCCCGTTCATGCTCTGTCTCTCTCTGTCTCAAAAACAAATAAACGTTAAAAAAAAATTTTAAATATCACAGCATTAAGGCTAATTTTTATTTTTATTATTATTGGGGTTTTTTAGTTTTAGAGAGTGTGTGTGAGCAGGGGAAGGGGCGGGGCAGAGGGAGAGCAACAGAATCTTAAACAGGCTCCATACTCAGCACAGAGCCCAATGCAGGGCTCAGTCCCACAACTCTGCAATCATGATGCTCAACCAACTGAATCACTGAGGTGCCCCTAAGGCCAATTTTTAAAGGAAAGACTGAGGCCGTGTCTCTTTTGTCTGCCAACTTGATACGGGATATATCTGAATTATTCAAAGAACATCAATTAAAGTATTCAAAAAACATTGATCAAGTGGAAGGGTATTTTTAACTTCAATTATCCATACCTTTTCCATTTCTTCTTTCTCTGAAGCAGAGAAAGAGGATTCAGATTGCTTTTGAAACAGTAGAATGGTGGTTACCAGGGGCGGGGGGTTGTCGAAATTGCAGAGACATTGGTCAAAGGGTACAAGCTTGCAATTAGAAGATGAATAAGTTGTAGTATATTGTTGAGATAGAATAAGTTGTAGAATAATGCTGTAGTATATTCTTCAAAGTTGCTAAGAAACTAGATCATACATGTTCCCACCACCACAAGGAAACGATAAGTATGAGATGGGATGTGTTAGCTAACAAAACAGCAGTAAACCTATTGCAACATACAAGTGTAACCAGTCAACACGCTGCATACCCTAAACTTACACAATGTTATATATCAGCTGTATCTCAATTTAAAATAAAAAAAGAGAGAGAGGAGGGGCCCCTGGCTGGTCCAGTCAGCAAAGCATGGGACTCTTGATCTCAGGGTCGTGAGTTTGAGCCTCACGTTGGGAGTAGAGATTACTTTAAAAATAGATATATACTTTTTAATGGGGGTGCCTAGGTGGCTCAGTCGGTTAAGCATCCGACTTCAGCTCAGGTCATGATCTCACAGCTCATGGGTTCGAGCCCCACGTCGGGCTCTGTGCTGACACCTCAGAGCCTGGAGCCTGCTTCGGATTCTGTGTCTCCAGTCTTTCTCTGCCCTCCCCCATTTGCGTGCTCTCTCTCTCTTAAAAAATGAATAAACATTTACATTTTTTAATTTTTTAAATAAAAAAGAGGATTCATATCAAACTGAATCAATGCTAATGGGACAACTTTAAATCATGCACCACCTGACAGGATGCAGTAAAGGGAACAGAGCATCACTTCCGTGATGTTTCTGCGAAAGATGCACAACCTGGATTTAACCACGAAGAAACAACAGATGAGCCAAAATTAGGGGCATTCCACAGAAGAGCTGACCTTTGATCTTGAAAAGCAAGTGTTGGGGCGCCTGGGTGGCGCAGTCAGTTAAGCGTCCGACTTCAGCCA
>NW_024416422.1:0-1569 GCF_014898765.1 Herpailurus yagouaroundi | reverse complement strand
GTGGCGCAGTCGGTTAAGCGTCCGACTTCAGCCAGGTCATGATCTCGTGGTCCGTGAGTTCGAACCCCGCGTCAGGCTCTGGGCTGATGGCTCAGAGCCTGGAGCCTGTTTCCGATTCTGTGTCTCCCTCTCTCTCTGCCCCTCCTCCATTCATGCTCTGTCTGTCTCTGTCCCAAAAATAAATAAAACGTTGAAAAAAAAATTAAAAAAAAATATTTGCGTCAGAAGGATTAGCTGTAATGAAAGGGTTAGCCCTTTGCGTTGCCTTCGACCCATCAGTGTAGAAACGGGTCAAGTAGAAAGTAAAGACCCTGCGTAATCTCTCCCCCCACCACGATAACCACCGTGCAGGGTGTTTTCTCCTGTGGATGGACAGTGTACCTAGAGGCAGGTAAATATCACGCGTAAGAAAATACACATGTAAATAGAATCCCGTGCCCGGCCCGCAAAAGGTTCAGTAAATTTTTGTTGAAGGAATGTATGCATATATTGAATAAATAAATATATATGATGTAGATCAACATGCATTTGTTGAAAGAGGGAATCTATACTTCTACAAATAAATAAATAAATACAGTTTTATGTATAATTTTAGTAAAGCGAATCATTTACACGTACTGTTTTGAAACTTGTTCTTCGTGCATCCTAGTGAAGCACGGCTGTCTTCATGTTGCCATATTAGATCTACCTTGTTATTTCTGGTGACTTCGTAGTACTCCTCTGCATGGAAATTCCATTTTACTTAACGTATTCGCTACTGATGGTCCTTTAGATTGCCGCCTTCTTTATGGTTTCCTGTGAAACAGTTTTGTAGAAAGCCTAGTTATATGTGCATATTTGCAGGAATTGCCAGTTCAAAAAATTGTACCTTATGAATTCTAATAGCTACTGCCAAGCCGTGCTTCAAGACCCTTTCGACTAATTTGTATTTTCACTAGAGTAGATGAGGGTTCTCTTTCCCTACACCCTCGCTAACACTGGCTACTACCATTTTTAAAAATTCCTGCCAGTCTGCCAAATCTATGAATTAAAAAATTTTTTGTAACTTTTTTTTGTTTGTTTTAAATTTTTATAACTTTGAACGTGCTAGTGGAACGGAGTACCCTTCCTTCTGTTGGCCTGTGGGATTTCTTTGTAAATTTCCTTTGCTCATATATTTTCCAGTTGCATTGTTTCATTTTCTTTTCAATTTATAGGAATCCTTTACAACATAAAGCAATGTTCTTTGATATAAATCCCTCATCAACTGTTGATTGACAGATTTCTTTCCTAGCCTTTCACTTGGTTTTTAACTCTGGGTTTGTGTCTTGTGTAGGCAAATTTTCTAGTCCTGTCCTTGATAGTTTTTGATCTTGCCATCATACTGGGAGAGGGACAGTTGAAATAAAAATTAATGAGGGGCGCCTGGGTGGCGCAGTCGGTTGAGCGTCCGACTTCAGCCAGGTCACGATCTTGCGGTCCGTGAGTTCGAGCCCCGCGTCAGGCTCTGGGCTGATGGCTCGGAGCCTGGAGCCTGTTTCCGATTCTGTGTCTCCCTCTCTCTCTGCCCCTCCCCCGTTCATGCTCTGT
>NW_024416421.1:0-1509 GCF_014898765.1 Herpailurus yagouaroundi | reverse complement strand
GATGTCTCTCACTATAAATGACCATGAAACCAATAACTTACATCAATACCATGAAATATTGACTCAATTAAGCTAAATAGACTTATTAGGAATTGGGCACTCTTTTCCACGTGGTTAACACACTATATATTGTTTTGAAACTGAGAGCAAGTCCTTTGAAAATTCCGTGATGGTATGAACAGAACTTACTAGAGATCCTTGGGGCTGCACTGGCATTTCCTTGAGGAACAGGGGGTCCCCTGTCCCCCTATATCCTAGGTTATAAGTAGGTCCCATTGCACAGATGTCTGCGACTATCTGAGAAACAAAGTGTTTAAACCATTGGAAATCACCGAGGGGTCTCATTTCATAGGCAAGTTAATCCAACTTCATGATATCTTCAAGGCTGCCATAGCCTGTGTCAATTGTGACCATGGAAAGAGGAATATCCTCCAGGTCGCTGAGGTAGTAACAGTCTGGAGGCATGAAGGGGTAGTCCACCTGCAAGGCTCCCTGAGCATCCTGAGTCATCATCAGCAGAGTCTGGACCAAAAGAGTTTCTTGTGCTGCATGTGCGTAACATGTCTCTTGCCCCCAAATCGCAGGGTATAGGACAGACAGCCAGACATCTGAATGCCCTTGCTGTGGTGCGGCTCCTTCTTGGGAATTACCACCTCAGAGGAGGTGTAGCACCATGAGGGATGCCCTTGAGAACCCTGCACAGGAGCCAGCACTGCCCAGGTTTCAAACAGCAAGAGGGGTGCCCTCAGGGTGACCTGGCCCTCTGCCAGCCTCATGCCCCTGCTCAGGGACATCTGCCAGTGAGAATGGATAAATGGAGGATCCTCAGCAATGTGAGGTCTAGGCCATATGACAGAACAGACTGCTGAGCCAGGTGGCCAGCACCCTGCACCTGGGAGCCACTTGTGGGGTTAGGTAACAGTCCCAGGGTGTGGCATTGGGTGACCTTGCACATCAGTTAAGCAGGGGTGGATGTGGGAGGGGCAGGTGGGCCATGGTCAAGAGTGGTCACATGGACATGGGTAGGGATTTGGACCCAGAGGCATGGCTCTAGTCAACACCTTCAATCTTTCCTCCCGCTACTTGCATATGGGCTATGCAGTTATAACACCCTGAACTTCTCTACCAATTCCATGTCCTGTGGTACTGCTGGGTCACTTTCTTTGGACGACTACTTTTCCTCATTACAGAGACCACTGCTTTTGCTTCCTTGTGATGTGGAGGTAAACATTGTCAATTTTACCTTTATGGGTGATGCAAAAAATCTTGTAGTTTTATGTGTCTTATTCTCCTTGGCTACTAGTTTGCAAGCCATTTGATTCTTTTGGTTTTTGCTTTGAAGGTTCCTCTGAGTTCACTGAGCAAAACATTTCTCAGTATTCTGAGTGATGATTAGTGAACTACAAGGTTGTATTTTAGTATTTTCTTATGCCAGCTGGGGAGAACAGAAAGTACTGCTGACCATGTGTGAGCCCCGGGGGTTTTCTCCTCTAATCCCTTATGGTGGTT
>NW_024416420.1:0-1880 GCF_014898765.1 Herpailurus yagouaroundi | reverse complement strand
TTGTTTCTTTATTGACCGTGTGTCTAGATGATCTATCCATTTCTGTAAGTGGGGTGTTAAAGTCCCCTGCAATTACCACATTCTTATCAATAAGGTGGCTTATGTTTATCAGTAATTGTTTTATATATTTGGGCGCTCCGGTATTCGGCGCATAGACATTTATAATTGTTAGCTCTTCCTGATGGATAGACCCTGTCACTATTATATAATGTCCTTCTTCATCTCTTGTGACAGCCTTTAATTGAAAGTCTAGTTTGTCTGATATAAGTATGGCTACTCCAGCTTTCTTTTGGCTTCCAGTAGCATGATCAATAGTTCTCCATCCCCTCACTCTCAATCTAAACGTGTCCTCAGGTCTAAAATGAGTCTCTTGTAGACAGCAAATAGATGGGTCTTGTTTTTTTATCCATTCTGATACCCTCTGTCTTTTGGTTGGCGCATTTAATCCATTTACACTCAGTGTTATTATAGAAAGATATGGGTTTAGAGTCATTGTGATGTCTGTATGTTTTATGCTTGTAGTGATGTCTCTGGTACTTTGTCTCACAGGGTCCCCCTTAGGATCTCTTGGAGGGCTGGTTTAGTGGTGACAAATTCCTTCATTTTTTGTTTGTTTGGGAAGACCTTTATCTCTCCTTCTATTCTAAATGACAGACTTGCTGGATAAAGGATTCTCGGCTGCATATTTTTTCTGTCTAGCACACTGAAAATCTCGTGCCAATTCTTTCTGGCCTGCCAAGTTTCAAAAGAGAGATCAGTCACGAGTCTTATAGGTCTCCCTTTATATATGAGGGCACGTTTACCCCTTGCTGCTTTCAGAATGTTCTCTTTATCCTTGTATTTTGCCAGTTTCACTATGATATGTCGTGCAGAAGATCGATTCACGTTACGTCTGAAGGGAGTTCTCTGTGCCTCTTGGATTTCAACGCCTTTTTCCTTCCCCACTTCAGGGAAGTTCTCAGCTATTATTTCTTCAAGTACCCCTTCAGCACCTTTCCCTCTCTCTTCCTCCTCTGGGATACCAATTATGCATAGATTATTTCTTTTTAGTGTATCACCTAGTTCTCTAATTTTCCCCTCATACTCCTGGATTTTTTTATCTTTCTTTTTCTCAGCTTCCTCTTTTTCCATAACTTTATCTTCTAGTTCACCTATTCTCTCCTCTGCCTCTTCAATCCGAGCCGTGGTGGTTTCCATTTTGTTATGCATTTCGTTTAAAGCATTTTTCAGCTCCTCATGACTGTTCCTTAGTCCCTTGATCTCTATAGCAAGAGATTCTCTGCTGTCAGCTATACTGTTTTCAAGCCCAGCGATTAGTTTTATGACTATTATTCTAAATTCACTTTCTGTTATATTATTTAAATCCTTTTTGATCAGCTCATTAGCTGTTGTTATTTCCTGGAGATTCTTCTGAGGGGAATTCTTCCGCTTGGTCATTTTGGATAGTCCCTGGCGTGGTGAGGACCTGCAGGGCACTTCCCCTGTGCCGTGGTGTATAACTGGAGTTGGTGGGCGGAGCTGCAGTCAGACCTGATGTCTGCCCCCAGCCCACCGCTGTGTCCACAGTCAGACTGGTGCGTGCCTTCTCTTCCCTTCTCCTAGGGGCGGGATTCACTGTGGGGTGGGGTGGCCTGTCTGGGCTACTTGCACACTGCCAGGCTTGTGATGCTGGGGATCTGGCGTCTTAGCTGGGGTGGGTAGGCAAGGTGCGCAGGGGCAGGAGGGGCAGGCTTAGCTTGCTTCTCCTTAGGTGATCCACTTCAGGAGGGGCCCTGTGGCAGCAGGAGGGAGTCAGATCCGCTGCAGGAGGTTTGGCTCCGCAGAAGCGCAGAGTTGGGTGTTTGCGTGGAGCGAGCAAGTTCCCTGGCAGGAACTGGTTC
>NW_024416419.1:0-1320 GCF_014898765.1 Herpailurus yagouaroundi | reverse complement strand
AGCTGATGACGGTCACAACTTAAGCAATGAAAAGCCACTATACTTGGTTCTCCCAGTTTACTCCAATGGGCTTTCACTAGATCATAGCCCTCCCAATTTCTTCCTTTCCTCTACAAAAGTGTTCCTCTCCTTTGTTCTCCAGACTTGCCATAGCTTCCTTCTCCCAAGGGGCAGTTCTCTGCTATTCCTAAATAAGCCATTTTCTTTTCCTGGTAACATAACTGGTAGTTTTATTTGTAAGGTTAACTATTCATGTGAACTCCTTATTTGTTTTGTATATTAACTCTTTCTGGGAGATGGTCTGCAAATGTATTCTCCGATTCTGTAGGTTGCTTTTCCATTTTGTCGATGGTTTCCTTCCCTTTCCTTCCCTGTGCTTTTTAGTTTGATGGGGGCCCAATTTTAATTATAATTAATTATATTTATATATATATTTATGTATATTTATATATATTATATAATTATATATATAATATATATATATTATATATATTATATAATATATATATAATTTATAATATATATAAATATATATGTAAAAATAAATATATTTTTTATATTTATGTATATATTTATATATATATTTATATAAATATATATATTTATATATATATTTATATAAATATATAATATTTATATTTATATATTATGTGCATTATATTTTGTGCATTTTGTGTATATTTTGTGCATTATAAAATATAAATATATATTTATATAAATAAAAAATATATATTTTTATATATATTTATTTATATATATATTTTTATAATAATATTTATATTTATATGTTATTATATATATTTATATTTATATAATATATACTATATATTTTATTATATTATACATTATTATATATATTATTATATTATATTTATATTATACATTATATAATTTTATATATATATACAAATGTATATATACATTATATATATTTATATTTATATATTATTATATATATTTATATTATATATAAAATATATATTTATTTATATATATATAAATAAAAAAATATATAAATATGTATAAAATATATAAAATAAAATAAGGGGCGCCTGGGTGGCGCAGTCGGTTAAGCGTCCGACTTCAGCCAGGTCACGATCTCGCGGCCCGTGAGTTCGAGCCCCGCGTCAGGCTCTGGGCTGATGGCTCGGAGCCTGGAGCCTGTTTCCGGTTCTGTGTCTCCCTCTCTCTCTGCCCCTCCCCCGTTCATGCTCTGAGTCTCTCTCTGTCCCAAAAATAAATAAAAACGTGGAAAAAAAATTAAAAAAAAAAAAAATAAATAAAATACATAAAAAATATATAATATATATAAAATATATA
>NW_024416418.1:0-2521 GCF_014898765.1 Herpailurus yagouaroundi | reverse complement strand
TTAGTGTTTATTTATTTTTGACAGAGAGAGAGAGAGAGAGAGAGAGAGAGACAGAGCATGAGCCGGGGAGGGGCAGACAGAGAGGGAGACACAGAATCCGAAGCAGGCTCCAGGCTCTGGGCTGTCAGCACAGGGCCGGACACGGGGCTCGAACTCACAAACTGTGAGATCATGACCTGAGCCGAAGTCACTCAACTGACTGAGCCACCCAGGCACCCCGAGTATTCTTTTCATTCATGCTCTTCATTTCATATTCTGTGTATCCATAAATTTTAAGGTTAGTGGTTCAATTTTGTACTAGAAAAGTAACTAATAAAATTGTACCTAGACTATTGAATAGACATAATATTATACCCTGTTCTTTAAAATGATGCAAATGGTGAGATGCGTATTGCACATATACTATGTTATAAATAAATAACAATTGAATCAAAATTATCTTTGACACAGATGCAAGTGAGCATTTGATAATTTGCTCTATACAGAAAAATATTTTTGAAATTCTTAATTTGTCTTTTAAAGTATAAAATGTGGATGATTGATATACATTATAAAATGATTACCACCATCGAGTTAATTAACACATCCACCACTTCATATAGTTATCATTGTTATGTTGTGTGTGTGGTAATGTTGCAGGATTTTGAGCTCAATAGTCCAGAAAGAATTCTTGAGATGTTTTATGGTGCAACTAAGTAAGTTTATCAGAATAACACTGGGACAGGACCCATGGGCAGAAAGAGCTGCACTGTTGCTTTATGAAGATGGTAGTTATGTGCTTCATGCTCAAGAAGGAGGGGACATGCAGAGAGTGTTAGATCACAAATGTCTTCTTCAAATTTCTACCCCTAAAACTACTTTCGCAAGATTTCTCTGGTGTTTACCATTCAGTTTGATGTTAACTGTTGATGAGATTTAAAGATAGTCATGAGACCCTGTAAGAATATAGTAACCAGCATGTATTTGATCCTTATTGAAACTATGGAAGCAGTAGGTCAGCCTTCTGGGTTAAAGGTGATCATTTTCCTGCTTCAATCGCTTATCAGTCATAACACTTAAGATCTCTCTTAGCAAATTTCAGATATACAGTATAGTATTATTAACTGTAGCCACTATGCTGGGTAGTAGATCCCTACCTTATTTATCTTGTAAGTAAAAGATTGTACCCCTTGACAGTTTGAAACTTATGAAAATAAAGTCAATAAGGCTATTGTTGCTAAATTTAATTGTATTTATTCCTATAGCAGAATTATTAAAACCTAATGTTTAAGTGTACTGACAATCTTTTAGATGGCCAGAATTTTTTTTATTTTTTATTTTTTTTTGTGTTTATTTATTTTTGAGAGACAGAGAGAGAGAGAGAGAGAAAGGGAACATGGGAGGGGCAGAGAGAGGGAGACACAGAATCTGAAGCAGGCTTCAGGCTCTGAGCTGTCAGCACAGAGCCCAACGTGGGGCTCAAATATGTGAACTGCAAGATCATGACCTGAGCTGAAGTTGGACGCTTAACTGACTGAACCACCCAGACTCCCCTAGATGGCCAGTAGAATTTTAGTAACACTTTAAGATTAATTACTATGTTATTTAATGTAAATATATCACATACAATAAACTGTGTAAATAAACATACAATAAACAGGTAAAATTATAGTGATTATAATACTTAGATCTTATGCTATTCGTGAAAAGTGTTATTTTACCTTTATTAAAAAAATTTTTTTGATTCCAAATTAAAATTGCCATATCTAGGACTACAAAGTACTTTAAAAGTATGTCTACAATGTAACTGACTGTTTTAGGCAGCAGCAATAATAATGTATTATGAGGTTTACAACATTTGTATAAGTAAATTTATGCAAAAGCAGCATAAAGGCTGGGAGATGGGGAACAGAAGTATACCATTGTAGAGTTCTAATACTGCATGTGGGGTGAAATACCACTTGAAGGTATTCTATGTATAGTCTAAAGCTCATTCCTTTCAACCTTCCCTCCCCTGGAAAGGATAACTTAAAAAGCCAATATAGAGATGAAATGGCATCTCAAAATAATATACAATCAAACAAGCAAAAAACCAAAAAAACAAACAAACAAAAAAAACCCACTCCATTAACTCAAAAGGACATAAAAAGAGAACAATTTGGGGGAAAATATAAACAGAACAAATAAAAATTAAATGGTAAAATGGTGGCTTTTAAAGTTACCAAATCAGGGGCGCCTGGGTGGCGCAGTCGGTTAAGCGTCCGACTTCAGCCAGGTCACGATCTCGCGGTCCGTGAGTTCGAGCCCCGCGTCAGGCTCTGGGCTGATGGCTCGGAGCCTGGAGCCTGTTTCCGATTCTGTGTCTCCCTCTCTCTCTGCCCCTCCCCCGTTCATGCTCTGTCTCTCTCTGTCCCAAAAATAAAATAAACGTTGAAAAAAAAATTAAAAAAAAAATAAAGTTACCAAATCAAAATAAAGCCAAATAAAATTTCCAGAAAAGCCATAAATGACATTTAAAGAAATATAATGAACATGTTTAACA
>NW_024416417.1:0-3059 GCF_014898765.1 Herpailurus yagouaroundi | reverse complement strand
CACCAGTCTGACTGTGGCCCCAGCGGTGGGCTGGGGGCAGACATCAGGTCTGACTGCGGCTCCGCCCACCAACTCCAGTTATACACCACAGCACAGGGGAAGTGCCCTGCAGGTCCTCACCACGCCAGGGACTATCCAAAATGACCAAGCGGAAGAATTCCCCTCAGAAGAATCTCCAGGAAATAACAACAGCTAATGAGCTGATCAAAAAGGATTTAAAGAATATAACAGAAAGTGAATTTAGAATAATAGTCATAAAATTAATCGCTGGGCTTCAAAACAGTATAGCTGACAGCAGAGAATCTCTTGCTACAGAGATCAAGGGACTAAGGAACAGTCACGAGGAGCTGAAAAACGCTTTAAATGAAATGCATAACAAAATGGAAACCACCACAGCTCGGATTGAAGAGGCAGAGGAGAGAATAGGTGAACTAGAAGATAAAGTTATGGAAAAAGAGGAAGCTGAGAAAAAGAGAGATAAACAAATCCAGGAGTATGAGGGGAAAATTAGAGAACTAAGTGATACACTAAAAAGAAATAATATACGCATAATTGGTATCCCAGAGGAGGAAGAGAGAGGGAAAGGTGCTGAAGGGGTACTTGAAGAAATCATAGCTGAGAACTTCCCTGAAGTGGGGAAGGAAAAAGGCATTGAAATCCAAGAGGCACAGAGAACTCCCTTCAGACGTAACTTGAATCGATCTTCTGCACGACATATCATAGTGAAACTGGCAAAATACAGGGATAAAGAGAAAATTCTGAAAGCAGCAAGGGGTAAACGTGCCCTCACATATAAAGGGAGACCTATAAGACTCGTGACTGATCTCTCTTTTGAAACTTGGCAGGCCAGAAAGAGTTGGCACGAGATTTTCAGTTTGCTAGACAGAAAAAATATGCAGCCGAGAATCCTTTATCCAGCAAGCCTGTCATTTACAATAGAAGGAGAGATAAAGGTCTTCCCAAACAAACAAAAACTGAAGGAATTTGTCACCACTAAACCAGCCCTACAAGAGATCCTAAGGGGGACCCTGTGAGACAAATTACCAGAGACATCACTACAAGCATAAAACATACAGACATCACAATGACTCTAAACCCATATCTTTCTATAATAACACTGAATGTAAATGGATTAAATGCGCCAACCAAAAGACAGAGGGTATCAGAATGGATAAAAAAACAAGACCCATCTATTTGCTTTCTACAAGAGACTCATTTTAGACCTGAGGACACCTTTAGATTGAGAGTGAGGGGATGGAGAACTAGTTATCATGCTACTGGAAGCCAAAAGAAAGCTGGAGTAGCCATACTTATATCAGACAAACTAGACTTTAAATTAAAGGCTGTAACAAGAGGTGAAGAAGGACATTATATAATAGTGACAGGGTCTATCCATCAGGAAGAGCTAACAATTATAAATGTCTATGCGCCGAATACCGGAGCGCCCAAATATATAAAACAATTACTCATAAACATAAGCAACCTTATTGAGAAGAATATGGTAATTGCAGGGGACTTTAACACCCCGCTTACAGAAATGGATAGATCATCTAGACACACGGTCAATAAAGAAACAAGGACCCTGAATGAGACATTGGATCAGATGGACTTGACAGATATATTTAGAACTCTGCATCCCAAAGCAACAGAATATACTTTCTTCTCGAGTGCACATGGAACATTCTCCAAGATAGATCATATACTGGGTCACAAAACAGCCCTTCATAAGTTTACAAGAATTGAAATCATACCATGCATACTTTCAGACCACAATGCTATGAAGCTTGAAATCAACCACAGAAAAAAGTCTGGAAAACCTCCAAAAGCATGGAGGTTAAAGAACACCCTACTAACGAATGAGTGGGTCAACCAGGCAATTCGAGAAGAAATTAAAAAATATATGGAAACAAAGGAAAATGAAAATACAACAATCCAAACGCTTTGGGACGCAGCGAAGGCAGTCCTGAGAGGAAAATACATTGCAATCCAGGCCTATCTCAAGAAACAAGAAAAATCCCAAATACAAAATCTAACAGCACACCTAAAGGAAATAGAAGCAGAACAGCAAAGGCAGCCTAAACCCAGCAGAAGAAGAGAAATAATAAAGATCAGAGCAGAAATAAACAATATAGAATCTATAAAAACTGTAGAGCAGATCAATGAAACCAAGAGTTGCTTTTTGGAAAAAATAAACAAAATTGACAAACCTCTAGCCAGGCTTCTCAAAAAGAAACGGGAGATGACCCAAATAGATAAAATCATGAATGAAAATGGAATTATTACAACCAATCCCTCAGAGATACAAACAATTATCAGGGAATACTATGAAAAATTATATGCCAACAAATTGGACAACCTGGAAGAAATGGACAAATTCCTGAACACCCACACTCTTCCAAAACTCAATCAGGAGGAAATAGAAAGCTTGAACAGACCCATCACCAGCGAAGAAATTGAATCGGTTATCAAAAATCTCCCAACAAATAAGAGTCCAGGACCAGATGGCTTCCCAGGGGAGTTCTACCAGACGTTTAAAGCAGAGATAATACCTATCCTTCTCAAGCTATTCCAAGAAATAGAAAGGGAAGGAAAACTTCCAGACTCATTCTATGAAGCCAGTATTACTTTGATTCCTAAACCAGACAGAGACCCAGCAAAAAAAGAGAACGACAGGCCAATATCCCTGATGAATATGGATGCAATAATTCTGAATAAGATACTAGCAAATCGAATTCAACGGCATATAAAAAGAATTATTCACCATGATCAAGTGGGATTCATTCCTGGGATGCAGGGCTGGTTCAACATTCGCAAATCAACCAACGTGAAACATCACATTAATAAAAGAAGAGATAAGAACCATATGACCCTGTCGGTCGATGCAGAAAAGGCCTTTCACAAAATCCAGCACCCTTTCTTAATAAAACCCTTGAGAAAGTCGGGAGAGAAGGCACATACTTAAACATCATAAAAGCCATTTATGAAAAGCCCACAGCTAACATCATCCTCAATGGGGAAAAACTGAGAGCTTTTTCCCTGAGATCAGGAACACGACAGGG
>NW_024416416.1:0-4491 GCF_014898765.1 Herpailurus yagouaroundi | reverse complement strand
ATATATATATATATATATATATATACAATTGTATGTATACATGTAAATATAGAATCGTTTTTTCTGTTGTGGTGTCAGTGCAGGAAGTAAGAGCATTCAATGAAGGTGATGAGAGGAAGGGACTTATGTGGCTAAGGCACCTGGAAATTTCAGAAAATTCAATGCTGATTGAATGTGTAGTAAAGATTACTTAAAACTTATCTTTAAATCTGTCACCTGGTTTCAGAATCTACTGCACAGAGATAGTGATAGATAACATAAAGAAAGCAAGTACGGCATCTGAGAAAGATTTGTAGCATTATGACTACATCTAAGTTCATTTACTTGTCAAAAGACATTACATTTGATGGTAAATAGTAGTTGCCTGGTTATCCAATCCCTGGACATACATATTTCTAGTAAATTCAGTGTTATTGAAATATATATGTACTCTACTCTTAGAAAAATTCAATATCAATAGTTTGAATAAGTTAAATGCCACAGAGCAACAATCATTTCATATGGTTCATCAATAAATTCTAAAGAAGGAAAATGAAGATGTTGGTAGGGGATTGCAGTTTCATGTGTACTTCTTTATTGAAAAATGGTCATACTTCTGTGTAAGGATGCAAATCGGGTGAATTTAAAAGGAGACACATTTGCCCAATCTTGCTTAAAGATCAGTCAAAAGAGGTGAACTATATAATTAACATAAATAAAGTAGACTGAATTTTATTCCCTCATTTTTCCTTTCACCTAAATGAAATAAACTATTTTAGTGCTCTATCATAAAATTGCTTCCCAGCATTTGCCCCATATTCTTCCATTAAATTTGAATTATGTAAGGTAATGCTTAGTCATAATTTTCATGCTTGATTCTATTGTGGGTTCTAGAAACAATAAAAACAAATAATAGGACATTTTCTGTTTGCTACATACTCGCCCTTCACATATTTTGAATAGGTAGAGGTTTCTATTCTTATCCAATTACCTCATATCTCCATATCTAGATTTTCCAGTTGCTCTTGTAGAGATACTGATCCTTATATTGAGTGTTTCTTGAATGTGGAAAACGACATAATACCATAAAACACTTTTTGATGACACATTCGCATTGGAAAAAAAAAACAAAAGAATAAAATTAAGCCCGAGAAGAATCATTAAGAACCTATGTACTCTATCAGATAATTATCTATAACCTAAGAAATCTATGTGCTGCTTCTGTCTTTGGTATTAAGTGAGATAATCATGCCAGTCTTTCTCATTACTTAGACATATTATGTCATCCTAAGCGAATAATTACACTTCAACTCTTACCCAATCTCTTAGATTTAAGATATACTCTGAACTGAATATTTACAAATATCATTCCTAAAATTTCACAGTTCTATTTCCAAATTAAATGGAGGTTAAGCTAAGGTAGAAAGCATGAATTCAATTACAGTGAAGTCTTACATACTCAAAGTTTATCACATGTTAAAAGTAAACCACTGAGATATTCAGAGCCATAGCTCTTAATCTAATGAAATCATTGGGGGGGGTATTATAACAGAATATCTGGTTTTGTTATTCTTTTTTCTTCATGCTCCTCTTTAATCTTTCAAAAATATAAAATGTCAGAAAGAGGGGAATGTGGTAGAGTAGAAGTACCTTAAGCTGGCCTTGTTCTGGGTACTGCTAGATAGTACTCAGTATCACTATAAGCAAGTTTATGATAGAGCATTAAAATAGTTTACTTCAGAGAGAGAGGGAAGATGGCGGTGTAGGAGGACGCTGGGCACACCGCGCATCCTGCTGATCACTTAGATTCCACCTACACCTGCCTAAATAACCCAGAAAACCACCAGAGGATTAGCAGAACGGAGTCGCCAGAGCCAAGCACAGACAAGAGGCCCACGGAAGAGGGTAGGAAGGGCGTCGAGGCGGTGCACGCTCCATAGACTGGCGGGAGGGAGCCGGGGTGGAGGGGCGGCTTGCCAGCCAAGCAGAACCCCCAAGTCTGCCTTGTAAAAAGCGGAGGGGCCTGACGGACTGTGTTCCAACAGCAAGCGCGACTTAGCAGCTGGGAGGTCATAAGTTAACAGCTCTGCTCAGAAAGCGGGAAGGCTGGAGGACAAAGGGAAGGAGAGCTGCTGAGCCCCCTGACGACAGAGCTCAGTTGGTGGGGAACAAAGGCGCTCGCCAGCGCCATCTCCCCCGCCCATCCCCCAGCCAAAATCCCAAAGAGAACCAGTTCCTGCCAGGGAACTTGCTTGCTCCACGCAAACACCCAACTCTGCGCTTCTGCGGGGCCAAACCTCCGGCAGCGGATCTGACTCCCTCCTGCTGACACAGGGCCCCTCCTGAAGTGGAACACCTAAGGAGAAGCAAGCAAAGCCTGCCCCTCCTGCCCCTGTGCACCTTGCCTACGCACCCCAGCTAAGACGCCAGACCCCAGCATCACAAGCCTGGCAGTGTGCAAGTAGCCCAGACAGGCCACCCCACCCCACAGTGAATCCTGCCCCTAGGAGAGGGGAAGAGAAGGCACAAACCAGTCTGACTGTGGCCCCAGCGGTGGGGTGGGGGCAGACATCAGGTCTGACTGCGGTTCCGCCCACAAACTCCAGTTATACACCACAGCACAGGGGAAGTGCCCTGCAGGTCCTCACCACGCCAGGGACTATCCAAAATGACCAAGTGGAAGAATTCCCCTAAGAAGAATCTCCAGGAAATAATAACAGCTAATGAGCTAATCAAAGAGGATTTAAATAATATAACAGAAAGTGAATTTAGAATAATAGTCATAAAATTAATCACTGGGCTTGAAAACAGTATAGCTGACAGCAGAGAATCTCTTGCTACAGAGATCAAGGGACTAAGGAACAGTCACGAGGAGCTGAAAAACGCTTTAAACGAAATGCAAAACAAAATGGAAACCACCACGGCTCGGATTGAAGAGGCAGAGGAGAGAATAGGTGAACTAGAAGATACAGTTATGGAAAAAGAGGAAGCTGAGAAAAAGAGAGATAAAAAAATCCAGGATTAGGAGGGGAAAATTAGAGAACTAAGTGATACGCTAAAAAGAAATAATATACGCATAATTGGTATCCCAGAGGAGGAAGAGAGAGGGAAAGTGCTGAAGGGGTACTTGAAGAAATTATAGCTGAGAACTTCCCTGAAGTGGGGAAGGAAAAAGGCATTGAAATCCAAGAGGTACAGAGAACTCCCTTCAGACGTAACTTGAATCGATCATCTGCACGACATATCATAGTGAAACTGGCAAAATACAAGGATAAAGAGAAAATTCTGAAAGCAGCAAGGGGTAAACGTGCCCTCACATATAAAGGGAGACCTATAAGACTCGTGACTGATCTCTCTTTTGAAACTTGGCAGGCCAGAAAGAATTGGCACGAGATTTTCAGTGTGCTAGACAGAAAAAATATGCAGCCGAGAATCCTTTATCCAGCAAGTCTGTCATTTAGAATAGAAGGAGAGATAAAGGTCTTCCCAAACAAACAAAAACTGAAGGAATTTGTCACCACTAAACCAGCCCTACAAGAGATCCTAAGGGGGACCCTGTGAGACAAAGTACCAGAGACATCACTACAAGCATAAAACATACAGACATCACAATGACTCTAAACCCATATCTTTCTATAATAACACTGAATGTAAATGGATTAAATGCGCCAACCAAAAGACATAGGGTATCAGAATGGATAAAAAAACAAGACCCATCTATTTGCTGTCTACAAGAGACTCATTTTAGACCTGAGGACACCTTTAGATTGAGAGTGAGGGGATGGAGAACTATTTATCATGCTACTGGAAGCCAAAAGAAAGCTGGAGTAGCCATACTTATATCAGACAAACTAGACTTTAAATTAAAGGCTGTAACAAGAGATGAAGAAGGACATTATATAATAGTGACAGGGTCTATCCATCAGGAAGAGCTAACAATTATAAATGTCTATGCGCCGAATACCGGAGCGCCCAAATATATAAAACAATTACTCATAAACATAAGCAACCTTATTGATAAGAATGTGGTAATTGCAGGGGACTTTAACACCCCACTTACAGAAATGGATAGATCATCTAGACACACGGTCAATAAAGAAACAAGGGCCCTGAATGAGACATTGGATCAGATGGACTTGACAGATATATTTAGAACTCTGCATCCCAAAGCAACAGAATAGACTTTCTTCTCGAGTGCACATGGAACATTCTCCAAGATAGATCATATACTGGGTCACAAAACAGCCCTTCATAAGTTTACAAGAATTGAAATCATACCATGCATACTTTCAGACCACAATGCTATGAAGCTTGAAATCAACCACAGAAAAAAGTCTGGAAAACCTCCAAAAGCATGGAGGTTAAAGAACACCCTACTAACGAATGAGTGGGTCAATCAGGCAATTAGAGAAGAAATTAAAAAATATATGGAAACAAATGAAAATGAAAATACAACAATCCAAACGCTTTGGGACGCAGCGAAGGCAGTCCTGAGAGGAAAATACATTGCAA
>NW_024416415.1:0-4402 GCF_014898765.1 Herpailurus yagouaroundi | reverse complement strand
TGCTGATGGGGCTGGGGGCCCCAGGACAAAGGCTGCTCAGGACAAAGGACCTGGCCTTACTCCCAACAGAGGGCTCCATCAATTCCCCATGAAAAGTTGATCCTCATCCTCTATATCTCTGAGGAGTTTCTGCCTCAGGACAAAGGAATCCAGGAGGGGGCTGCCTGGGTAGCTTACCTGGTTAAATATCTGACCCTTAATTCCAGCTCAGGTCTTGATCTCAAGTCATGAGTTCAAGCCCCACGTTGGCATGGGGTGTGAAGCCTACTTAAAAAAAAAATAATAATAAGAGGATCCCAGGAAAGAGAGAGCACAGAAACGATAAAATGTGTCCTGGTCAGACAAAAAAGGGCTTCAAACCACCTACTGCTGGGTGGAGTGGGGATCCGGCAGCAAATAGTACTGAGAAGAACAGATGCTGGAGGTGACTGCTGACTTCTCTAGTGTCCAGATTCAGCCACTCTCTAGGCAACCACCTTAGGCTAGTTCCTTGACCTGTCCTGCCCCAGTTTCCTCAATGTCAAGTGGGGATAGTAACAGGATCTCACCCCTAGATACAAGGATGTAGTGCTACACAAATGTCAATAAGTGAATGAAGTGCCGGCATCACTGTATTTGTCCTGGGTCTTCTCAGAGCCTCATTATTACCCAGCACCAACACCCTCACCACAAGCTCAGCCACATCCTCAAAGCCAGCTTCTCCCACCTTTCCTTTTATTGGCCAAAAGCATCTTCAGAAGCAACTTACCTGCTTAGAAAGCTGAGACTTCTGGAATGTGTGAGATCTCAGCAGACCCCATATCTGCTCTCAGAGATTGCACTTGCATTTAGCTGCTCTGAGCCCCAAACCCTGCTTCCAAATCCAACGTTGGGTGCCATAGGGTCTTTTTGCCTGAGAGGCAGGTGGTTCCCAGGTGAGTGGGGAAGCAGAACCTGAATGGGTTACAGGGGTCAGAGCCAAAACAGGGTCCTGGGCCCCCACTAAGCACTCCCAGACTCGAGAGTCTACCCTTCTCTGACTCCTGCACCATTTGAAAGTGAAAGCTTACAAAAAACAATCCCAGCAGACTCTGCCCTATCTTCTGGATATGCACCACCATTATCAGGAATGAAACAGCATGACCACAACCAGAAATACAGGACAGGTACAGGTACACTGACCCACCCTGCATGGGGACAAACAGAGGCCCAGATTCAGCAATCCTTTGTTGAAGAACTGCTACTGTCCAGGTTGGCTAACTTCTAGACCAAAAGCAGGGAGTGTGTGTGGCAGAGCCAAGATTAATACCTATCCCTCTGCATGGGGCTCTCTGTATTGGCTCTTCACTACCCAGATGATTACATGTCTATTTGTGATTCACATGGCCAGAGCCATTGAGGAGTCCCAGTGTAGTTGCTATGTGTATTTTTCACCAGGAGACCACCAAGGTGCTCCCCACAACTTGGCAGCAGAGAGGTTAAGACTGAGCAACAGGAGCTTCCAGAATCAACTCCAGGACCCTGGCCCTGACCAAATGAATGGACACTGACCTATCGCTTGTTAGTATTTTGTTCTCACACAAGGCTTCGGTACAATTCAGCCCTCTCCCTGCCAGGCCACAGTGTGCACAAAAAAAGGCAGATTCTATGGTCTCCGAAAGAAACCCAGGGAGCACCGGGGCTTCCTCACCAGCCCCTCCCAACCTGCAGGTTCCCATCTCAGTAAAGGATAACTAGGTGAACCCAGTTATCTCTTCCAGAAACTGGAGGGACATTCCACTACACACTCCATTTTAAACACGCTAAACACGCTTTTAAACGATTAAACACGCTTTTTAAAAACCTGTAATAAAATAAAGCTTAACTTATGTTATTTTAATTTTTTATTAATTTTTTTATTTGAGTATAGTAGACACACTATGTTACATGAGTTTCAGATGTACAACCTAGTGACTCAGCAAGTTTAAACATTATGCTAGTTGTGCTCTGTGTTTACAGGTCTGATTCTGCTTTTTTGCTCGCTTGTTTATTCATTTCTTTCTTTTTTTTTTTTTTTTTTTAGATTCCACATAGGAGTTAACTCATATGGCATTTGTCTTTCTCAGTCTGAGTTATTTCGCTTAGCATAATACCCTCTAGGTCCATTCATATTATCACAAATAGCACAATCTCATCCTTTTTTATATCTGGGTAATATTCGATTATGTATATAAACCAACTTTTCCTTATCCATTCCTCAATCAGTGAACTCTGAAGTTGCTTCCATACTTGGCTTTTGTAAATAATGCTCCAACAAACATAGGGATGCATACATCACTTCAAATTAGTGTTTTCATTTTCTTTGTGTAAATACCTAATAGTGATATTAATCAATCATTCATTTATTACTATTACTATTTTGCAATACTATTTTTAATTTTTTGAGGAACCTCTATACTGTTTTCCACAGTGGCTGCACCAGGTTGCATTCCCACCAGCAGTGCAAGAAGGTTCCCCTTTCTCCACATCCTCACCAACACTTCTTATTTATTGTCTTTTTGATTTTAGCCATTCTGACAGGGGTCAAGTAATATCTCATTGTGGTTTTGATTTGCATTTCCCTGATGATGAGTGAGGTCAAGCATCTTTTCATGTGTCTATTGGTGATCTGTATGTTTTCTTTGGAAAAATATCTATTACGTCCTCTTCCCCTCCCCCATTTTTTTAATGTTTATTTATATTTGAGAGAGAGAGACACAGAGCATGAGCAGGGAGGGGCAGAGAGAGGGAGACACAGAATCCGAAGCAGGCTCCAGGCTCTGAGCTGTCAGCACAGAGCCTGATGTGTGGCTTGAACCTACGAACTGTGAGATCATGACCTGAGCTGAAGTTGGACGCTTAACCCACTGAGCCACTCAGGCACTCCACCTTTGGACTTGGAAGTAATGAGAGGCAGTACACAGATTCTGGAAACCGTGCTCATAGTCAAAGCTTTCTGAAATTCACCCAGCATCTGAAAATTCTCTTCCTCATTCATATCTTTATTCTGGTAGTAGTTCTCTTCTTTCCAACTGGAGTTGACACACAAGAAGAACCAGATCCTTCTTCTTAATTCCTGAATTAACAAAGCACTGGTATTTCATGAATAACAGACATTGATTAAGGTTGGTAAGATAAGTGTGCTTCCACCATCCCAGAATAGGAGGTATACAGAATATTAGACTGCTTTCCTCTTGAACATCAATCAGCCATTCATTTCTCCAGAAATTTTTGGATGGCCAGTGTCTCTAATCAGAGTGCACATTTCCCAAAATAGAACCGGTGACCTACCCATAGCCTCTGGGTTCATCTGCACAAATCAAGTTGGATAAAATATACACCTTTTAATTCTGCAGTCATTCAGCCCTCATCTCCTTCATATCCAAGCAGAATAAAGACTGAAATAATTTTCTTTTTTTTTTTTTTTAATTTTTTTTTTCAACGTTTATTTATTTTTGGGACAGAGAGAGACAGACCATGAACGGGGGAGGAGCAGAGAGAGAGGAAGACACAGAATCGGAAACAGGCTCCAGGCTCTGAGCCATCAGCCCAGAGCCCGACGCGGGGCTCGAACTCACGGACCGCGAGATCGTGACCTGGCTGAAGTCGGACGCTTAACCAACTGCGCCACCCAGGCGCCCCAAGACTGAAATAATTTTCATTACCAAAAGAAACATTACTTCCAATAGTTAAATTCAGCCTACCCCAAACAAGCTCAGTCAACTATTATCTTCTGCTGCCTGAGTATAAGGCATGAACTGACTGTTCTCATAGCCATACCCCAGGAGACCGCATCCAAAGCAAGAGGGCAAGACACCAAGTCATCCAGGACTAACCTCAGAGGCTTTTGTCTCAAGGAATGTGAAGCTCCAGAAAGAGCCACCATAAGGAGTCTGGGGTCCTATGGTCACATAGCCTCAGGGCCATAAGGGAGTAATGGAGAGCCGGCCCCTGGGAGAGCACCATCAACAGCACAGCCTGAGCTGAACTCATCCCCTGATAGGCTTACAGGTTCCTCCAAAGAAGAAGGAGGATTGTTAAGGGGCACAGGGGTCTCTGTAGGCACACCCACCACAGAGCAGATGGTCAGGGACACATCCCCTGACTTAATCATGAAGTATGGAAACAGAGTCCCAGTGGAGGAAGTTAGAGGGAAGGAAAAAAGGTGAGATCCATGAGTCATGTTATAGAAGGAAACATCCCCTTCTTTGAGGTCTAAGAAAACACCCACCCTGTGGGGAACTTCATCATGGATTTCCTGAAGCTTAGGGAGGAGAAGGGCACAGAATTTACCTACGTACCACCCCAGAACCCAGAACCCGTTTTCTGGGTATTCTCTGTACCAGTCTTTCCTCTCTACATCTCCCCTACAGACCCCCAGACCCCACTCGCTTCTGTTTCCATT
>NW_024416414.1:0-5506 GCF_014898765.1 Herpailurus yagouaroundi | reverse complement strand
TTTACTGCCTTTATCTTGTTATAAATATAGAACAGTCATAGAATATTTGAAAAGGCTCTAAAATCCAGTGTGGGTGCGGCAGCCGGGTCCCATGTGGCGTGTGTTTTTCTTCATTCCAAAAAGACAGACTAATTCCCACCACCAGTGCAAGAGGGTTCCCGTTTCTCCACATCCTCTCCAGCATCTATAGTTTCCTGATTTGTTCATTTTGGCCACTCTGACTGGCGTGAGGTGATACCTGAGTGTGGTTTTGATTTGTATTTCCCTGATAAGGAGCGACGCTGAACATCTTTTCATGTGCCTGTTGGCCATCCGGATGTCTTCTTTAGAGAAGTGTCTATTCATGTTTTCTGCCCATTTCTTCACTGGGTTATTTGCTTTTCGGGTGTGGAGTTTGGTGAGCTCTTTATAGATTTTGGATACTAGCCCTTTGTCCGATATGTCACTTGCAAAGATCTTTTCCCATTCCGTTGGTTGCCTTTTAGTTTTGTTGGTTCTTTCCTTTGCTGTGCAGAAGCTTTTTATCTTCATAAGGTCCCAGTAATTCACTTTTGCTTTTAATTCCCTTGCCTTTGGGGATGTGTCGAGGAAGAGATTGCTACGGCTGAGGTCAGAGAGGTCTTTTCCTGCTTTCTCCTCTAGGGTGTTGATGGTTTCCTGTCTCACATTCAGGTCCTTGATCCATTTTGAGTTTATTTTTGTGAATGGTGTGAGAAAGTGGTCTAGTTTCAACCTTCTGCATGTTGCTGTCCAGTTCTCCCAGCACCATTTGTTAAAGAGACTGTCTTTTTTCCATTGGATGTTCTTTCCTGCTTTGTCAAAGATGAGTTGGCCATACGTTTGTGGGTCTAGTTCTGGGGTTTCTATTCTATTCCATTGGTCTATGTGTCTGTTTTTGTGCCAATACCATGCTGTCTTGATGATGACAGCTTTGTAGTAGAGGCTAAAGTCTGGGATTGTGATGCCTCCTGCTTTGGTCTTCTTCTTCAAAATTACTTTGGCTATTCGGGGCCTTTTGTGGTTCCATATGAATTTTAGGATTGCTTGTTCTAGTTTTGAGAAGAATGCTGGTGCAATTTTGATTGGGATTGCATTGAATGTGTAGATAGCTTTGGGTAGTATTGACATTTTGACAATATTTATTCTTCCAATCCATGAGCAGGGAATGTCTTTCCATTTCTTTAAATCTTCTTCAATTACCTTCATAAGCTTTCTATAGTTTTCAGCATACAGATCCTTTACATCTTTGGTTAGATTTATTCCTAGGTATTTTATGCTTCTTGGTGCAATTGTGAATGGGATCAGTTTCCTTATTTGTCTTTCTGTTACTTCATTGTTAGTGTATAAGAATGCAACTGATTTCTGTACATTGATTTTGTATCCTGCAACTTTGCTGAATTCATGTATCAGTTCTAGCAGACTTTTGGTGGAGTCTGTTGGATTTTCTATGTATAATATCATGTCATCTGCAAAAAGCGAAAGCTTGACTTCATCTTTGCCAATTTTGATGCCTTTGATTTCCTTTTGTTGTCTGATTGCTGATGCTAGAACTTCCAGCACTATGTTAAACAACAGCGGTGAGAGTGGGCATCCCTGTCGTGTTCCTGATCTCAGGGAAAGAGCTCTCAGTTTTTCCCCGTTGAGGATGATGTTAGCTGTGGGCTTTTCATAAATGGCTTTTATGATCTTTAAGTATGTTCCTTCTATCCCGACTTTCTCAAGGGTTTTTATTAAGAAAGGGTGCTGGATTTTGTCAAAGGCCTTTTCTGCATCGATTGACAGGATCATATGGTTTTTCTCTTTTTTTTTGTTAATGTGATGTATCACGTTGATTGATTTGCGAATGTTGAACCAGCCCTGCATCCCAGGAATGAATCCCACTTGATCATGGTGAATAATTCTTTTTATATGCCGTTGAATTCGATTTGCTAGTATCTTATTGAGAATTTTGGCATCCATATTCATCAGGGATATTGGCCTGTAGTTCTCTTTTTTTACTGGGTCTCTGTCTGGTTTAGGAATCAAAGTAATACTGGCTTCATAGAATGAGTCTGGAAGTTTTCCTTCCCTTTCTATTTCTTGGAATAGCTTGAGAAGGATAGGTATTATCTCTGCTTTAAACGTCTGGTAGAACTCCCCTGGGAAGCCATCTGGTCCTGGACTCTTATTTGTTGGGAGATTTTTGATAACCGATTCAATTTCTTCGCTGATGATGGGTCTGTTCAAGCTTTCTATTTCCTCCTGATTGAGTTTTGGAAGAGTGTGGGTGTTCAGGAATTTGTCCATTTCTTCCAGGTTGTCCAATTTGTTGGCATATAATTTTTCATAGTATTCCCTGATAATTGTTTGTATCTCTGAGGGATTGGTTGTAATCATTCCATTTTCATTCATGATTTTATCTATTTGGGTCATCTCCCGTTTCTTTTTGAGAAGCCTGGCTAGAAGTTTGTCAATTTTGTTAATTTTTTCAAAAAACCAACTCTTGGTTTCGTTGATCTGCTCTACAGTTTTTTTAGATTCTATATTGTTTATTTCTGCTCTGATCTTTATTATTTCTCTTCTTCTGCTGGGTTTAGGCTGCCTTTGCTGTTCTGCTTCTATTTCCTTTAGGTGTGCTGTTAGATTTTGTATTTGGGATTTTTCTTTTTTTTGAGATAGGCCTGGATTGCAATGTATTTTCCTCTCAGGACTGCCTTCGCTGCGTCCCAAAGCGTTTGGATTGTTGTATTTTCATTTTCGTTTGTTTCCATATATTTTCTAATTTCTTCTCTAATTGCCTGGTTGACCCACTCATTCGTTAGTAGGGTGTTCTTTAACCTCCATGCTTTTGGAGGTTTTCCAGACTTTTTTCTGTGGTTGATTTCAAGCTTCATAGCATTGTGGTCTGAAAGTATGCATGGTATGATTTCAATTCTTGTAAACTTATGAAGGGCTGTTTTGTGACCCAGTATATGATCTATCTTGGAGAATGTTCCATGTGCACTCGAGAAGAAAGTATATTCTGTTGCTTTGGGATGCAGTGTTCTAAATATATCTGTCAAGTCCATCTGATCCAATGTCTCATTCAGGGCCCTTGTTTCTTTATTGACCGTGTGTCTAGATGATCTATCCATTTCTGTAAGTGGGGTGTTAAAGTCCCCTGCAATGACCACATTCTTATCAATAAGGTTGCTTGTGTTTATGAGTAATTGTTTTATGTATTTGGGCGCTCCGGTATTCGGCGCATAGACATTTATAATTGTTAGCTCTTCCTGATGGATAGACTCTGTCACTATTAAATAATGTCCTTCTTCATCTCTTGTTACAGCCTTTAATTGAAAGTCTAGCTTGTCCAATATAAGTATGGCTACTCCAGCTTTCTTTTGGCTTCCAGTAGCATGATAAATAGTTCTCCATCCCCTCACTCTCCATCTAAAGGTGTCCTCAGGTCTAAAATGAGTCTCTTGTAGACAGCAAATAGATGGGTCTTGTTTTTTTTATCCATTCTGATACCCTATGTCTTTTGGTTGGCGCATTTAATCCATTTACATTCAGTGTGATTATAGAAAGATATGGGTTTAGAGTCATTGTGATGTCTGTATGTTTTATGCTTGTAGTGATGTCTCTGGTACTTTGTCTCACAGGGTCCCCCTTAGGATCTCTTGGAGGGCTGGTTTAGTGGTGACAAATTCCTTCAGTTTTTGTTTGTTTGGGAAGACCTTTATCTCTCCTTCTATTCTAAATGACAGGCTTGCTGGATAAAGGATTCTCGGCTGCATATTCTTTCTGTCTAGCACACTGAAAATCTCGTGCCAACTCTTTCTGGCCTGCCAAGTTTCAAAAGAGAGATCAGTCACGAGTCTTATAGGTCTCCCTTTATATGTGAGGGCACGTTTACCCCTTGCTGCTTTCAGAATTTTCTCTTTATCCTTGTATTTTGCCAGTTTCACTATGATATGTTGTGTAGAAGATCGATTCAAGTTACATCTGAACGGAGTTCTTTGTGCCTCTTGGATTTCAATGCCTTTTTCCTTCCCCACTTCAGGGAAGTTCTCAGCTATTATATCTTCAAGTACCCCTTCAGCACCTTTCCCTCTCTCTTCCTCCTCTGGGATACCAATTATGCGTATATTATTTCTTTTTAGTGTATCACTTAGTTCTCTAATTTTCCCCTCATACTCCTGGATTTTTTTATCTCTCTTTTTCTCAGCTTCCTCTTTTTCCATAACTTTATCTTCTAGTTCACCTATTCTCTCCTCTGCCTCTTCAATCCGAGCCGTGGTGGTTTCCATTTTGTTATGCATTTCATTTAAAGCGTTTTTCAGCTCCTCGTGACTGTTCCTTAGTCCCTTGATCTCTGTAGCAAGAGATTCTCTGCTGTCAGCTATACTGTTTTCAAGCCCAGCGATTAATTTTATGACTATTATTCTAAATTCACTTTCTGTTATATTATTTAAATCCTTTTTGATCAGCTCATTAGCTGTTGTTATTTCCTGGAGATTCTTCTGAGGGGAATTCTTCCGCTTGGTCATTTTGGATAGTCCCTGGCGGGGTGAGGACCTGCAGGGCACTTCCCCTGTGCTGTGGTGTATAACTGGAGTTGGTGGGCGGAGCCGCAGTCAGACCTGATGTCTGCCCCCAGCCCACCGCTGGGGCCACAGTCAGACTGGTGCGTGCCTTCTCTTCCCCTCTCCTAGGGGCGGGATTCACTGTGGGGTGGGGTGGCCTGTCTGGGCTACTTGCACACTGCCAGGCTTGTGATGCTGGGGATCTGGCGTCTTAGCTGGGGTGGGTAGGCAAGGTGCACAGGGGCAGGAGGGGCAGGCTTAGCTTGCTTCTCCTTAGGTGATCCACTTCAGGAGGGGCCCTGTGGCAGCAGGAGGGAGTCAGATCCGCTGCCGGAGGTTTGGCTCCGCAGAAGCGCAGAGTTGGGTGTTTGACAGAGTTGGGTGTTTGCGCGGAGCGAGCAAGTTCCCTGGCAGGAACTGGTTCTCTTTGGGATTTTGGCTGGGGGATGGGCGGGGGAGATGGCGCTGGCGAGCGCCTTTGTTCCCCACCAAACTGAGCTCTGTCGTCAGGGGGCTCATCAGCTCTCCTTCCCTTTGTCCTCCAGCCTTCCCGCTTTCTGAGCGGAGCTGTTAACTTATAACCTCCCAGACGCTAAGTTGCGCTTGCTGTCGGAACACAGTCCGTCAGGCCCCTCTGCTTTTTGCAAGCCAGACTCGGGGGCTCTGCTTGGCCGGCGAGCCGCCCCTCCGCCCCTGCTCCCTCCCGCCAGTCTGTGGAGCGCGCACCGCCTCGCCGCCCTTCCTACCCTCTTCCGTGGGCCTATCGTCTGCGCTTGGCTCCGGCGACTCCGTTCTGCTAATCCTCTGGCGGTTTTCTGGGTTATTTAGGCAGGTGTAGGTGGAATCTAAGTGATCAGCAGGACGCGCGGTGAGCCCAGCGTCCTCCCAGGCCGCCATCTTCCGGATTACTTCTGGTGCAGGCAGTTTTTATAAACCGATCAAAACATGAAGTGTTATTT
>NW_024416413.1:0-1156 GCF_014898765.1 Herpailurus yagouaroundi | reverse complement strand
TGTACTATTTCTTATCTCTAGTCAGGGGTCTCACTCTTCTACTCATTGCACAACTCTAATGAGTATCCTTATGATCATTGCTTTCAAATCTGTATCAGGTATGTTACCTACATCTCTTTGGCTTAGATCTCTGGCTGTGACTTTGACTAGGTCTTTCATTGTGGAAAAACATCTCTGTGTGTCCATTTTGTCTTTCTCTCTGTCTCTATTTCTCTGTGTTAAGAAAGTCAGCTGTACCATCTGCTCTTGAAACTAATAACGTTATGAAGAAGAGGTCCTGGAGAACTCAGCAGTGCACGTCTCCGTTTATAGGACCTGGACCTTCAGGAGGCTATCGTATGGGTACTGTTCACAGCCTGCTGTTGTGTCTGGGTTACTTTTCCTTTTAGTGCAGGTGTCTGCTCTGATTGCATGCTGTTGTGGGCTGTGCTTCGTCTCAGTGGTTTTAGTGGGACCCAGGCAGGCCAGCTGTGGGGTGGTATGCCCGCCGGATAACTTGGGCACAGGGCAGGAGTGTTAGCAAAATTTCACAGGGCTACAAGTCCTATGCCAGATTTCCCTATGTCCTTTGTTGGCTGGGGGCTGTGGACAAGCGGTGGAAGCTAGGGGCTTGAGTATATGCACAGAGCATGTCTGTGCCTGGGGACATGTGGCTTAGTGAGACAGATGAGGGTGCATGGATATGTACAGCTGGGTGAGGTGCAGATGTGCACAGCATGTTGTGGCAGCTATGCATGCAGCTTGCCACACAAGCTTGCCCTTGTTGTTTGAAAAATGTTTGGCCTGAGACCAGCAGGCTTGGTTTGGTGAGTCCCCTAGTGAACCCTTGGGACTGGCACATTGCTAATGGGTTAGTTAGGAAGTGTCTGTGCAGCCTCACACTCTTGTAGATGCTTCTATGCTTATTCTGGGAGGCTGGGGGAGAAGAATGGTGCCTGTGAGCTCCCTCATTGTTGGAGAAGTCCTCCAACACACTCCGGAATCAGCATGAATACATCTGTCTCCTGTTCCCTCGGCATTGTGCAACATGCCATGTATACATTGCCTCTCTACACACGCAGGGATCTGGCTATCACTAATCCTCCTGGATTTCCTAGTGCTGGGTCATCTGACCTCCAAAGCTCCTGTATATGAACACAAAGGCATTCAGCCCCTC
>NW_024416412.1:0-1555 GCF_014898765.1 Herpailurus yagouaroundi | reverse complement strand
GGAGGTTTTCCAGACTTTTTTCTGTGGTTGATTTCAAGCTTCATAGCATTGTGGTCTGAAAGTATGCATGGTATGATTTCAATTCTTGTAAACTTATGAAGGGCTGTTTTGTGACCCAGTATATGATCTATCTTGGAGAATGTTCCATGTGCACTCGAAAAGAAAGTATATTCTGTTCCTTTGGGATGCAGAGTTCTAAATATATCTGTCAAGTCCATCTGGTCCAATGTCTCATTCAGGGCCCTTGTTTCTTTATTGACCGTGTGTCTAGATGATCTATCCATTTCTGTAAGTGGGGTGTTAAAGTCCCCTGCAATTACCACATTCTTCTCAATAAGGTTGCTTATGTTTATGAGTAATTGTTTTATATATTTGGGCGCTCCGGTATTCGGCGCATAGACATTTATAATTGTTAGCTCTTCCTGATGGATAGACCCTGTCACTATTATATAATGTCCTTCTTCATCTCTTGTTACAGCCTTTAATTTAAAGTCTAGTTTGTCTGATAGAAGTATGGCTACTCCAGCTTTCTTTTGGCTTCCAGTAGCATGACAAATAGTTCTCCATCCCCTCACTCTCAATCTAAAGGTGTCCTCAGGTCTAAAATGAGTCTCTTGTAGACAGCAAATAGATGGGTCTTGTTTTTTTTATCCATTCTGATACCCTATGTCTTTTGGTTGGCGCATTTAATCCATTTACATTCAGTGTTATTATAGAAAGATATGGGTTTAGAGTCATTGTGATGTCTGTATGTTTTATGCTTGTAGTGATATCTCTGGTACTTTGTCTCACAGGGTCCCTCTTAGGATCTCTTGTAGGGCTGGTTTAGTGGTGACAAATTCCTTCAGTTTTTGTTTGTTTGGCAAGACCTTTATCTCTCCTTCTATTCTAAATGACAGACTTGCTGGATAAAGGATTCTCGGCTGCATATTTTTTCTGTCTAGCACACTGAAAATCTCGTGCCAATTCTTTCTGGCCTGCCACGTTTCAAAAGAGAGATCAGTCAAGAGTCTTATAGGTCTCCCTTTATATGTGAGGGCACATTTACCCCTTGCTGCTTTCAGAATTTTCTCTTTATCCTTGTATTTTGCCAGTTTCACTATGATATGTCGTGCAGAAGATCGATTCAAGTTACGTCTGAAGGGAGTTCTCTGTGCCTCTTGGATTTCAATGCCTTTTTCCGTCCCCACTTCAGGGAAGTTCTCAGCTATGATTTCTTCAAGTACCCCTTCAGCACCTTTACCTCTCTCTTCCTCCTCTGGGATACCAATTATGCGTATATTATTTCTTTTTAGTGTATCACTTAGTTCTCTAATTTTCCCCTCATACTCCTGGATTTTTTTATCTCTCTTTTTCTCAGCTTCCTCTTTTTCCATAACTTTATCTTCTAGTTCACCTATTCTCTCCTCTGCCTCTTCAATCCGAGCCGTGGTGGTTTCCATTTTGTTATGCATTTCGTTTAAAGTGTTTTTCAGCTCCTCGTGACTGTTCCTTAGTCCCTTGATCTCTGTAGCAAGAGATTCTCTGCTGTCAGCTATACTGTTTTCAAGCCCAG
>NW_024416411.1:0-1110 GCF_014898765.1 Herpailurus yagouaroundi | reverse complement strand
CTTCGGTTTCTGTGTCTCCTTCTCTCTCTCCCCCTCCTCCATGTACTTTGTCTCTTTGTCTCTCAAAAATAAACATTAAAAAAAAATGCTTTAGGGGCGCCTGGGTGGCACAGTCGGTTAAGCGTCCGACTTCAGCCAGGTCACGATCTCGCGGTCCGTGAGTTCGAGCCCCGTGTCGGGCTCTGGGCTGATGGCTCAGAGCCTGGAGCCTGTTTCCGATTCTGTGTCTCCCTCTCTCTCTGCCCCTCCCCCGTTCATGCTCTGTCTCTCTCTGTCCCAAAAATAAATAAACGTTGAAAAAAAAAAATTTAAAAAAAAATGCTTTAAAAAAAAGAGTATGTTGTAACCCAGGAGTAGAAGAGATCTTCTTACAAGTAAATTTATACTATATAAATATTTAAATCTCTATATGACAAAGCCATCAACAAAATTGAAAACAAACAAGAAATGGAGGTTTGCAGTGTATGTGACAAAGATTAATAGAGAGACTACAAAAGGCATTCCTACAAATCAATAGGACGATGAAATAGAAAAATGGGCAAAGAAGATGAAGAAATGTAAGTGGCCACATAAAAAGCTCAATTTCATTAGTAATCATGAAAATTAAAACAAAGAGCTATTGGGGTGTCTGGGTGGCTCAGTTGGTTGAGCGGCCGACTTCAGCTCAGGTCACGATCTCGTGGTCTATGGGTTCGAGCCCCACGTCGGGCTCCACGCTGACAGCTCAGAGTCCGGAGACTGCTTTGAATTCTCTGCCTCCCTCTCTCTCTCTCTCTCTGCCCCTCTCTCGACCACACATTGTCTCTGGCTCAGAAATAAATAAACATTAAAAAAATTTGTAAACAAACAACAAAAAAAGAGCTATTATTTTCTCGCCTTAAATTGGCAAAACTGTAAAACTGACAATGTTAAATGTTCAAGTGGGTACAAGGAACCCAGTACTTTCAATCACTGATGAGAGCAAAATTTGGCAACATCTATTCAAAACACACATACCTTTTGCCTCAGCAATTCTATTTCTAGTTATCTACTACAGAGAAATACCCACTCGGGCAGGCATAAATGAGGCATGAACGAGGATGTACTTTGTTTTTAAAGATTCTTTTTTTT